>NW_020537134.1:227446-262446 GCF_003426905.1 Ctenocephalides felis | reverse complement strand
CAATTTCGATGCCAAACGATTTTGAATGACTTGGAAGGTCGAAAACACATAAAATTGGCAAGTCGGATTTTCTGGTAAAAACATAAAATTCTCCACCGGGAAGTCAAGTGAGTAGATTAGCTTACTCTCTTATTTCTCTACTTCCTCTCCCCATGGACCTGCCTCCGTTGTCTCTCTCACATGCATCATCTCATGTGTGAGAAAATCCTTCCCTAATTGTTAGGGTGTGCGCGCACGCGCTGTTTATTTTTTCTATTAGGGGACTTTTGATTTCCATCCAAGTGAACAACGACACAATAACAATTGTCATCATTTCTATTCTTTTCTATTTTTCTAAATTGCCTGCGACATGCACACCGTATAAATATAAACATGAAATCACTGACGATGGCTATTATAATGATCGAAACGTTCATGGTAAATCATTTTTAGTGAAGGAAGAAAAATTTGATGCTGGAGAGCAAATTTAGAGTATACCAAGTTGTTGTAGAGACTTATGATTTTTTTTTATTATATATTTTTTTGGTAATTTAGAAATTAAATTAAAATTTTGATTTTTTTCAGAAATTTGAAATTTAAAAAAAACGTTTTTCTCAAAATTTTATGAAAATCTGAAATTTTTTTGAAAATTTTTCAAATGGTTTTTTTTTTGATCATTTAGAAATAAAATTTAAATTTTGAAGTTAAATTAAAATTTTGAATTATTTCAGAAATTTGAAATTTAAAAAAAACGTTTTTCTCAAAATTTTATGAAAGTTTGAAAAGTTTTGAAAATATTCGATTTTTTTGAAAATTGCGAAATATTCTGAATATTTTTGTAAGAAATCGATTTTTTTTTCAATTTTGGTATTTTTTGAAATTTGTTTTTTTTCGAAAATGTCGAAAATATGAATTTTTTGAAACTTTAAATTATTTTTGAAAAATTTTAGATTTTTAGAGTCCATAACCGCTGGACCTGTCTTTCGAAAAATTTATTCAGTTGTTCATCTTGTCAACACAAGTAAAATGTTTTTTGAATTATTCAAATCGGACGCTCCGTTCTCTCAAAAACTGAGTTATCGTTTTTGGCACTTTTTGCACCGTATCTTCGGAACGGCTAGACCTGCGTTCGCCAAAAACTAATCAGCACCTCTCCTTATCAATACGAATCTAATGTTTTTTAAATTAGTCAAACCGGTTGATCCGTATTCCCGAAATCGTCGACAAAAATTTGTGTCCGCACACACACATATACATTCATTTTTTCTAAGGTATGCCAAAATGTTCAGAAGCCTTTGAAACGTAAAGATACATAAAAAAATTTATATTCAATTTTTGCGATTACTATAACTTACCCCACGGGAAGTTAATAATTTATTTTTCATTTCACTCACCGTTCCTAGTGTTTTTATCATTATTGTGTTGGCTATCGCTGTTCCGTGTCGTCAAGTTGTTATGACGTGAAGTTTGTTGTTGTTGCGACACATTGTTTGTACTGATCGACGTTTGTGGCGCTGTCGTCGCATCTGAAGAACATAAAGTGTCAGCTGATAGGCGGGTGCTATTGTAGATGTCACTGTAAAAGAAACAGGTAATAAAAATTTATTATTAGCGATAAAGAAATAATGCATATAGTGCTTAAAAATTGAGTTTTGTGATAAAAATATTGTGCCTTGTAATAAAAGTATTGTTGTTTTGATTGGTGTGTATTGAAATTGAAGTGGGGGCCTTGTAATTGAAGCCTTGGGTATTGCAATAAAAGTCTTGAAGCGTCTTTTAAGTTTTTGTGCCTTGTAATTCAAGCTTGGAAATTTGTAATTACAGCCAAGTGAATTTTAGTCATGACCTTGAATTGTAACAAATTACTGTGTATTATAATTCAAGTCTTAGACCTTGTATTCTTCAAAGACTTTGTTCTTGTATTTAAAGTCTAGTGTCCTTAAATTAAAGTCTCATGTTTTATATTAGGAGTCATATGTACCCTGCGTTTAGAGTCTATGAATATATCTTCTGTTCAGACTACTAGGCCTTGCATTTAGAGTCTTATGTTGCCAGCATTCTGAACTGAGACTTGTGTGTTGAATGTCTTGAGTCTCATATTTACAGTATGTATTTAAGAATATCTAAGTTTGACTCTATTTTATACTTGCCTGAATGCGCTGGCAGTGCTTAGGAGACCTGCCGTCCTGTCCTGCAGCGCTGCCTTCGCCTTCTCGACACTCTGCTTGAGTTGCTCGAAGGTACTCTGGTGCAACCCGTACCTTGTCCAGTCGCCACCGGTGACGGTCTTGAAAAAAAAAACAATTAATTTTATTAATTAAAATGATGTTATGTTTCCGTTGCACATCATAAAAAATAAGATAAGAGATCACAACATACCAGAAACAAGATACCAGACAAAAGCCCGCTACACAAATAGATTTTGTGGTCTATCTTGTTTGGTGTCTTGTTTATGGTGTTTTGTTTCACGTTGCACATCATAAAAAACAAGATAAAAGGTCAAAACTCACCAGACACAAGTCACCAGACCTCTACCCAAATAGATTTTTTGGTTCATCCTGCCTGGTGTCTTGTTTATGGTGTTTTGTTTCTAATTGCACATCACAAAAAAAACAAGACAAGAGATCACGACTCACCAGACACAAGACGCCAGACCTCTATCCAAAAAGATTTCATGGTCTATCCAGCCTGGTGTCTTGTTTATGGTGTTTTGTTTCTCGTTGCACATCATAAAAAAGCAAGACAAGTAGTCACAACACACCAGAAACAAGATACTAGTCACGAGACAGCTACCCAAATAGATTTTATGGTCCATCCTGCCTGGTGTCTTGTTTATTGTGTTTTGTTTCTCGTTGCACACCATAAAAAAACAAGACAAGTAGTCAAACTCACCAAACACAAGACACAAGACCTCTACCCAAAAGGATTTTGTGGTCCATTCTGCCTGGTGTCTCGTTTATGATGTTTTGTTTTTTGTTGCACATCATAAAAAAGCAAGACAATTGGTCACAACTCACCAGACACAAGACACAAGACCGTTACCCTAATAGATTTTGTGGTCCAACCTGTTTGGTGTCTTGTTTATGATGTTTTGTTTCTTGCTGCACATCATGAAAAACAAGACAAGTGGTCATGACTCACCAGGCACAAGACACCAACCTCTAACCAAATGGATTCTATGCTCCATCCTGCCTGGTGTCTTGTTTATGGTGTTCTGTTTCTCGTTGCACAACATAAAAAAAATAAGACAAGAGGTCACAACTCACCAGACACAAGACACCAGAGCTCTACCCAAATAGATTTTATTTTCCATCCTGTCTGGTCTCTTGTTCATGGTGCTTTTCTCGTTGCACGCCATAAAAAATAAGACAAGTAGTCACAACTCACCAAACACAAGACACCAGACCTCTACCCAAATAGATTTTATGCTCCATCACGCCTGATGTCTTGTTTATGGTGTTTTGTTTCTAGTGCCTTGTTTTTAATGTGGTGTACCTCATTTCTAGTGTCAAGGTATGTTGTATTTGGTATCTTGTTCTTAATGTTTTATGCCTGATTTTTAATGGCTAGTGTCTAGAGTGTTTTGGCTTTAATGTTATGTCTAGAATCTAGTGTCTCGTGTCTCTTGCCTTGTCTGGTTGTATCATGTTCCCGTGACCAAGTGGTCACAACTCGCCAGACCCAAGACACCAACCCTCTACCCAAATAGATTTTATGGTCTGTATGATGGTTTCTAATGTTGTGTATCTTACTCCAAGTTTCTAGTGTCAAGGTACATTGTATTTGGTATCTTGTTTTTAATGTTTTATGTCTCATTTCTAATGGCTAGTGTCTAGAGTGTCTTGGCTTCAATTTTGTCTCCAAACAATCTAATTGTCTGGATTCTAATCTAGTGTCTCATCTCTCTTATCTTATCTGGTCGTGTCTCATCTCTTTGGTCTTGTCTGGTTGTATAGTATCATGTTCCTACTGACCATTGTCCAAAAAAGTCTTATGTACAGTATCAAATCTAAGGTCTGGTAACTAACAATTGTTGTCTTGTCTTGTGTATTTAGTGATTTATGTCTAACTTCAAGTCCTGCTGTTCCATGTCTATTATCTCACCTGTGCAAGACCGCCAATACAGTCGTGTTCGGTTTTGATCTGACCAAGACCTCCACTGATGACGTCACTGAGAGAACCTCCAACCCCATTTATGACGTCACTCAAGGAACCTCCAGTCAGGACAGAGTGCTGGTTCTGAATCTGGGAAGTGGCTGATGAAGTAGTCGACAGGTGGTGTCGTTTCAGATCTAGGGCGGCCTAATGGAAAAATATACATTGAGACAGGTCCAATAAATGACAAGACTAGTAATTAAATTTTAGATGTTGCCTTAGATAAATTGGCATATTTGTTACCTGATAGGAGCACGATGACGTCATTTCGTACATGACGTCACAGGATTTGTCCCTGTCGATCTTTTTCCGTATTTTCTTCCTGGGGACAGAAGATTTGCGCTGACGGTATACCAACCTGAGAAAGAGGAAAATTATGAGGTCTTTAGGATAATTTCAGGCAAGTCTCTGATAGGAAAACACTGTTCATTAACAAAATATTTTAATTAGTTGTTTAACATTTTTAAAATATTTGAAACATAGAATTCAATTGCAATTTTAAACATAATTTCAGGCAAGTCTTAAATTTGCCTGACAACTAAATTTAGAATGTCTGATGCTTTGTAATTGTAATAAAAACACATAATTGCAATATGAATACTATTTCAAACACCAACTAGAAAAATAATTTCAGGCAACTCCAGAAATTGCCTGAAAAACAAATATTGCATTTATCTAATGTTTTATATCATCATATTAAAAGCAGTAACTGTTAACTTCGAAACTGTTCAATATTCATTTTAAATACTTTTAAACATAATTTCAGGCAAGTGTAGTAATTGCCTGATGTAATAGGAAGAATAATATACAATTTTAATAATTAAATATATAAATATATAATATGGTTTATATCTTTAAGTTATATTTTTTAAGATTATTTCAAACATTGATTCATATAAATTTTAAAAATAATTTTAGACAAGTCTTTAATTTGCCTGACAACTAAATTTAGAAATTGTCTAATGCTTTGTAATTATAATAAAAACATATAATTATAACATGAATTCTATTTCAAATACCAACTAGAAAAAGAATTTCAGGCAACTCCAGAAATTGCCTGAAAAATAAATCTAGTCTAGAAATTGCCCGACGATAATTACATAATTTTAATAATTAAATATATGAACAATAATAGTTTATATCCTTAAAACTATTTTAAACATTAATTTGGAAAAAAATTTAAAAATTATTTCAGGCAAGTCTACGAATTGCCTGATGAATTAATAATCAAGTTTTATTATGTTCAGATAAAAGTGCATTAAAAATAATAATTTAAATCTTTGAGACTATTTCAAACATTGGAATTATATAAATTTTAAAAATAATTTCAGGCAAGTCTCAAATTTGCCTGACAACTAAATTTAGAATTTGTCTAATGCTTTGTAATTATAATAAAAACATATAATTGTATCATGAATACTATTTAAAATAACAACTGGAAAAAGAATTTCAGGCAAATTCAGATATTGCCTGAAAAATAAATCTAGTCTAGAAATTGCCTGACAATAATCACTTAATTTTAATAATTAAATATATAAACAATAATAGTTTATATCCTTAAAACTATTTCAAGCATTGATTTGAAAAAAAAATTAAAAATTATTTTAGGCAAGTCTACAAATTGCCTGGTGAATAAATAATCAATTTTTATAATGTTCAAATATAAGTACAATAAAAATAATGTCTTATAACATTGAGACTATTTCAAGCATTGATTTATATAAATTTTAAAACTATTTCAGGCAAGTCTATAAATTGCCTGGCGAATAAATAGTCAATTTTTATAAGGTTAAAATATAAGTAGATTAAAAATAATTAGTTATATCTTTGAGACTATTTCAAGCATTGATTTGAATAAATTTTAAAAATTATATCAGGCAAGTCTGCGAATTGCCTGATTAATAAATAATCAATTTTTATAATTTTCAAATATAAGTACATTGAAAAGAATTAGTTATATCTCGGAGACAATTTCAAGCACTGATTTATATAAATTTTAAAAATTATTTCAGGCAAATCTACAAATTGCCTGATAAATGAATAAAAAAAATATGATGTTCAAATATAAGTGCTTTAAAAATAATGGTTTTTACGTTTGAGACTATTTCAAGCATTAATTTATATAAATTTTATAAATTGTTTCAGGCAAGTCTACGAATTGCGTGATGAATAAAAAATCAATTTTCATATCGTTCAAGTATAAGTGCATTAAATATAATTAGTTATATCTTTGAGACTATTTCAAGCATTGATTTATATAAACTTTAAAAATTATTTCAGGCAAGCCCATGAATTGCCTGACGAAGATTATTGATTTTTTTTAAAATATCTAATGCAACAATGTCTTACAGGCAGGTCCTGATTTTTTGTAAATATTTATCTTCAAAATTATTAATAAATTACTACATTAATTAATAATAATATTACTAAATGAATAAGGTTAATCAAATGTTATCCAAAATAAAATCATTTCAGGAATGTCAGGCAAATCTCATTTTTATCTCAAAATTCAAGCAACAAAATTTTGATTTAAATAAAAAATTAAAGACCTGACAGAAAACTCAAATCATAATAATAATAAATATGAGAATAAATATTTTAGATAATTAATGCTTGACTAATATTTAATATTCAGGAAAGTTTCAGGCAACTTGAATATTAGTAATAAGAGTAAATTAATTTGCAAATCGAACATTAATTGAATTAGCATAATTTCATGGTATTTCAATTGTAGTATTGACAAAACAGTCTGATTTTTTAATGCTCAGGCAATCTTCAGACAACTTTGTTATTAATAATATGAAAAAGCTAATTTCACAAATTAGAAATTAATTAGATTTAAATATACTGATTTTTAATAGTCTATTTTTTAATATTTTTGAATGATTCTAATCCTGACAAATAACAGGCAACTTAAAAATTAATAACTTGAAAAAATAAATGATAATAAAAATTATTAAAAAAAAAAAACAATTATGCAAAATTGTCTGATCATTTGCCAAAAATATTTTCCATAAAGTCAATAATTATAATATATAAGATTCTAACCTCATTTCAAAAACTATTATTTCATTAAAACAACACAAAATTATTTAAATAAAAGCACATTATATTTTTCACAGACAATTGCTAGTATTTTATTTTTAGTTCCGACACATACACACAGATGGCGAAAGAGCAAAACGCACTGACTAAAAAAATGCCTGAATGCAAGTTGTAATAAGAGTAGTTTTTTCGTAACAGAGGCGGATCAGGCAAATATATATATATATATATATATATATATATATATATATATATATATATATATATATATATATATATATATATATATATATATATATATATATATATATATATATATATATGAATTGAAAACTTTTGACTGCCTGAAGGTCAATTTGGTGAGTCATGCAATATCAAAAAGGAATGAAAAGGAATAGGGCACTAATTTATTAAATAAAATTAGTCTTCATAGCCATCATAAAAGAGAAACATGTAAACTTTCTTTGAATTTCCAATAAAGAAATGTTTTCACAATTTCACTTATCATGTAATTGTGTTTGTAGAACTTCATGTAATTGAAATTAACATACGTTTATTGGTTGCTCGTTTGTTTTGACTATTTCGCTGGCGATACAGTTTCATTCTTTGAGCTATTGTAGTATCTGTATTGCCTATAAAAATATTTTTCATTTATATAGTAACCTCGAAAAGCTCGAATAATACAAATTACTTCAATAAACATACATTTCAGGAATATGGTGCTATTTTAGATATTCATATTTTAAATTTCAAATTATAAAACAGTGGTGATAAGACAAACCTAGTCCCAAAACGTTTGTAAAATTAATATTATTTAATAAATTAGAATTAAAAAAAGAGTGCTGTTTATTCCTAAGGTCCTATTCCTTCTCATTCCTTTTTGATATTGCATGACTCACCAAATTGACCTTCAGTCAGTCAAAAGTTTTCAGTCTACTACAATACGTATGTGTGCATTTAGTAAGAACAAAAAGTTGGAAGAGTTAACACGTAATTCTATTTCTAATATTCATATTTTATATTTTAAATTATAATACACTTATGATGATACATATTTTATATTTTAAATTATAATACACTGATCTCAAAACGTTTGTAAAATTAATATTATTTAATATATCAGAGCAAAAAAAGAGTGCTGTTCGTTCATATTTCTAAATTAATATTTAACCACTCAGAATACATTTGACCGATTTGGCCATTTTTTAGTCTTAAAAAATTCGTGCTAATCCTGAGGTTGTGAGAAAGGTGAAATTTTATTTCAAAACCGCATAGTAACTTTACACCTGGGTGGGACAAAAAGGTCCTACTATACATATCCTGGCAAAGATGTAAAAAAAGAAAAATAGCAAATAAAAAATGTACCAATGTAAGTTACAGTTTGCATTGATTATAGCTAATTGTTATACAGGGTGTCACAGAACACTTAACTGTTCGGAAAAATTCAGAAAAAAAATTAAATCCATAGTTCAACAAAAAGTTTTAGTTCTTCAAAAATTGGGGAAATATTGTTATTATTTTTTAATGGGGTCCTGTAATGTTTATTCACGGTTATAGTTTCTAAATTTAAATAAACGAAATTAATAGAAATTAACCACAATAACTAAAAAAAAATTGTCATGATCACCAAAGCTCCAGGTTGCACTTAAAAGCTCAATTTTCAAACAAAGTAATATAATTTTTTTTAGGACAAATAAGGTTAATACTATCACCCCGTTTCGGCTTGACGTTGAGTTCTGGGATACCCTATATATATATATATATATATATATATATATATATATATATCTAAATGAAGTTTGCGAATAGTTGAGAGCAAAGTCAATTGGTACTTCCGGATTAAAAATAAAAAAAAATATAAATTAGCTAAGAACGCCACCAATATAAATACAGCGGATGAAACTGTTTATAAATTATAAACTAGTGGTGTATTGCATCGTGCCTTAAAGCAAATTGCTGGAACTTTCCTTCAAATACTGAATGTTTTCAAATAGATTATTATAAATATTGTTACATTGTCTAATATTTATAAGAATTATATAAACTGAATTAAAAAGTTAAAATTATGCATTTAAAGTCTGTAAGTGAGCTTTAGAACTTTAGCCAGAATTAAAATTAAAATCATTCAAAACGGATGTTTATTTTTCTCAAAACCTGCAATTTTTTGAACATTTGGCTTTGTATCTTCAAAATGTCTGGACCTGCCTTTGCTAAAAACTAATCCCCACTTCTTCTCATCAGTACGAATTGAATGTCTTTTGGATCATTCAAATCCTACCCACTAATCAGCACATCTCCTTATCAATAGGAATCGAATGTTTTTTGAACTATTCATATCGGTTGATCCGTGCGCCGGAAAACATGGACAAAAAATTGTATCCATACGTACATATAAACACACACATCCACTTCTTCTGAGGTTTCTGAGGCCAAAATGTTCAAAAACCTGTCAAACGTGAAGACATGCGAAACTTTTCATTTTCGATTTTTGGCCTATTACTGTATCTATCCTACGGGAAGTTAATAAATATATATGTTATAATTCAAACATAATTTCTCAGGGCGAAAGATGAGGATGTATCTTGGATGATAAGACATATCTCATTCTTGCAGATCCATTTTTATTATTTTTACATTTTTTTTTCAAAATATAATACGCCATCAGCAATAATATTATAGTAGCCTTAAATTTGTTTCATAAATTATAAACTATATAATTAGTTTATTTTATACTAATTATTAAATTATAAAATAAAATACACATTATTAAATACGTAGTTAACTAATCAGCTACTGGTAACACACAAGTTACTGTGTATTATGTAAAATAGTGCAAAAAAAAAATTGTCTATTGATAAATAGAAACGATTATTGCAAATAAAACAATATATTTTAACATAAAAAACAAAAACAATTTATCTAGTGAATATAGTAACTTTTAACTTTTTATGTTGGTACTATAATGATATCTTAGTAATTTTAGTAACTTAGCTTCTTATGTTGGTACTATAATGATATATTAGTAACTTTTAACTTTTTATGTTGGAACTATAATGATATCTTAGTAACTTTAGTAACTTTCAACTTTTTATGTTAGAACTATAATAATATATTAGTAACTTAACTTTTTATGATGATAGATTAGTAACTTTAGTAATTCAATTAGTTTTAAATACCTTGCAAGCAACTTTCTAGTAGTTCGTTTAGTAACATTATTTAGTAATTACCAATTTTCTTTTTATTAATATTTTAATCTTGTTTCAAGCCTCTTTTAAATAATTTTTAGAGTAGATTACCAAATTTCTTTTTTCTTTTTCAAAATTAAAAATTCTGATTTTTAACAGTCTGAAGATAGTTTCAAAATAATTCCTCTTTTTATAACGTTGTATTAAAATAGCGATACGTTTCAGTTGAAGTTGAAGTGTGATTGTCTAAATGAATTACCCGACCACATTACCATTAAGACAGGAAGCCCCGTTTTAAATTAATTTTTGGACAGGGCCGCACTCTGGCGACGTCTTCTAGAAACACATTCGTAAGAACTTCACAGCGGTTGGAGGTTTATACGAGATTTGAACCATTTAAATAAATTGCAAAAAATGTGGTTTAAAGAAAAGTCAAACAAGTAACCAATCAGCTAGCAGTAAATACAAATATTAGATATTTTTTTATGAAAATAGAAAGTTTTATATATTTTACGTTTCAACATTTTGGCATACCTTAAAATTAGACGAAATGAATGTATATGTGTAAGTGTGCTTTGTGCGAATACAATTTTTCGACAATGTACAATGTCACTAATATAATAAAAATACAATATGTTTAAGACAAATAATGCAAAATCCGCGCGTTAAACGGATATCTTTGTCGCCTGCTCTGACCAATCTTTATACCTTCCAGTATAATGATTGAGTTTGAGTTTCCTATGTGTAGTATCACATCTGTGTGTAATACCTTTACATTTAGAAAAATATTAACCAAAAAAATTATTAAAGTAAAACTTCTTTAGGCGCGACTAGGGTGTGAATCCGTACAAATGCGACGGAAAAAGCGTTACGGCCAAGTCGAGTGCCAATGATTCGTCATTCGCTCTCAATGATATCATTTCTTTACGGGGCGATTGTAATTGGTGGTCGTGTCACGTGAGTATGATTGCTTTGATTGTATAGTGAAAATAATAAAACAAATGAAAAATCTGACGTGTAGGAAACGTGAGTTTATTGAAGTAATTTGTAATATTCGTGGTTACTATATATTTTTGAGGTTATTGAAATGAAAATTATTTTTATAGACAAGACAGTTATTACAGCTGCTCAAAGAATGAGACTGTATCGCCAGCAAAATAGTCAAAAAAAAACAAGCAGTCAATGAATGTATGTTAATTTTAATTACATGAAGTTCTTCAAACATGATTACATGATAAGTGAAATTGTGAAAACAATATTTCTTTAGGCGTTGTTTAACATAATAATTCTCTGCAATTTTATAGATATGAAAAAATATTAAAGTAGTACAGCTTTATTCTATCATGCCGAAGATATATCTTTTTCAGAATTATATCTCATACTTTTGGAAGCTTAGAGATGTTTTTCGATCATGATGGCTATTAAGTATTACAAAGTTGTATATTTTTATAAATAATAAAGAATAAATTGATATATGATATTCAGATTTATCACTCTAAACAAGAGATCATGCACAACAATAGTTTGTGTAGCTGTGTATCATTTATATACAGATATACTTCATAATGGACATCTATGCAGTTTATTTTTTGATAGTGTTAATGAAATTATTCAAGATTATTATATGTTCACTGTGTGAACGAATATTATAGAATTGATTAATCAGCAATTTCTTCATTGTTCTAATAAACGATCAAGTCCTAAATGCTAATTACAATGACAAACCGATCACTTTAATTACATTATTATTTTCGAACATTATAAATATTTTTAATGATATTGTAAATATATAATTTATGATTTTTACTATATAAATATGTATAATGGTTGACATTAAAAAATGTGTGCATCACGAGTGTTACCATATTACTAATAAACATTACTCAAAATTGTTATATGATGTGTATATTTTACTTAAATGCCATCTCGTACAATAGCAAATAGTTTTAGCAAATAGCAAAATAGTTTTTATTTTACAAGCACTTTTTTTTACAGAATATTAAAATTTCATATAAAATATATTACCGAATTAAACAATATTAATGTAAATTACTTGAAAAAATTGAATTGTATTAATATAATGTGCTGTATTTTATAAAGGTGCGACACACACGAGTTAAAAATTATATTTGCGTTGATTTAATAAAAGTGTTTTATTAGATTATTTTATCAGATTGTTATATCAGATATATCAGGACCCTGTTAAGATGATTATGTTTTATACAATTTTCCGCATAAGACGCGTTTTTGGTCAAGTTTTTTGAAAAGAAAACCCTCTTCAAGGACGGGGTCAAAACGATTATGCTTATTATGATTTCTTGCATAATACGTCACTATACGACGGTTTCTGCACTTTGAAATTCTATATAACGCATAATAAGCTTTCTCGCTTAATAAGCATTTTTAACTCTAACCCTAAGAAATCGTATTAACAGTGTTCTACTGTATATATATAACTTGAGCATTATTAATGACGTCTCGCATCCGAAAAAGAGAAATGGTGGATCTATTAATCTTTTGTTGAGCTTTTGTCCGAAATTAATCGTCCGAATAAATTTATATATATATATATATATATATATATATATATATATATACTAGCTGACCCGGCAAACATTGTATTACTCAGTAAGAAATTACTAAATAATTTCTAGAAAACCAAATTACTATTTTATTATAAGTATGCTAGTATGGGTTGTATGATGTAATATAGAAACAATACAACCCAAAACTCTACTTTTTTAATATAATATAATCTATATTAACAATACTCGTTTAGCAGGATTTTGCTAATACTAATTGTTAAATATGGTATAATCTAATCCAGTTCTTTTTTGACCAGAATTAAACTTAGATTTAATTTGTGTAAAAATAGAACTAAGGGTTGTATCGCATTTGCACACCAAGGAACCAAGGAACTTATTGTTAGTATATCAGATAAATTGCTCTAATTGCAAAGTTTTTAATATCGGAGAAACTAGCCAAAACCTGAGTAAACGCCATCATCAACACAAAAATAACTCTAAAAATACTAAACAATTCAAAACTATGTTAACCGAGCATATAAATAATCAAAACCACGACATAGATTCTTTCAACTCAAACACATTTCGAAAATAACGTAATTAAAAGAAGATTCGCTGAGGGGTTGTTTTTGCAATTGCATAACGACAGGGTTATAAACAAACGATTTGACAACACGGCCCTGAAGGAAACAAACACGTGGTTCCTAAATAGCTTGTCAAAATTTCCTAAAAAATGACGAGATCCCATTGCTTTTTAAATTTCTCGGAAAATTTGAACACATGTTAAGAAATGCTTCAAGATAAAACGTGACCTGACGTGATCGAAATGAATAGTAAATACATAGTTTCGACAAGTTATTAAAAGTGATTCATGTTTATTTGTGTGTTTTGTCATTTGTGATGTTAAAAAATATATCTTGTACCACTGTGCACATACTTATACCATGGATTAATAATGTTTTCATCTGTTGTATTAGGATATAAAATTGTAAGTTTTTTTATCATTATTATTATTGCTTTTCTATGCAATTCCTTACATATTATTTATTTAGTTTTAATTTTTATAGTTAAATTGATTGCCACTGATTGAAGGCTAAGATGCTAGCCGAAACGTATGAATTTTAAATAAATTTCTAAAAACTCTCACACTATTTTTTATTGATGTAACGCCCGACTTTTAAACTCAAATAATACATATATATCTTAATATTTTTTCGTGTTATGCCTTTTTCATGTTCAGGAAACAAAAAAACACTTTCGGCGCCATAAATCCATATATTAACACGTTTTATATCTTTCTCCACATTCTTATGCAATATATATATATATATATATATATATATATAACAAGTTATTAAAAGTTAAATATATATATATATATATATATATATATAAATTTATAAATATATATAAATGGCTTTTGTTCACAAAAATTAATTCATTAACCCGTTTCTATGTTGGAGTTGGATTGTTATTAGTACTAAAACTTATATCACCCAATTCAATAAATATTTTGCAAAAATTTGCAATACCAATTTAAAATCTTGAAAAATTAAGATCTTGATTGCATATATGTAGTGACAAAATTTTATTTTACAAAAGAGTAGTTTTAGTTACAAATAATTTATAATTATTTAATTTAGATGACAATGTTAGAAAAAAACTTTAAGAAAGAAGAAAGCGAAATAATAATAATAATAATAATAATGATAATGAGATGATGCAATATCACTTATGAGTCTGGACAATATTAGAATAACAAATAATTATATACAAACTGAAATAAACTTGAAATATAAAAAGAAGAGAAAATGTAAACGTAGAAAAATAATAATTATAGGATAGAGAGGGGCTTGAAATGCCGCTGGTAAAAAGGCTCATAAACAATACTACAAAACCAATTAGAAATTCTGTAACAACAATATTTGAAAGTAGAGAGCAAAAAGAGGGTATGTCGAGCCATCACCCTTATTCTTACGATTTCGCTATTAGAAGATATACTGGAATATTTGAAAATCGATAACAAAAGTATTTTCTGTTGTTGATATATATTCTGGTAGTGAGCACTGTTGTTTAGTTTACGAGACATGAATATAATTTTTAAGAATAAGTTATTCAATTGTTTTATAAGATTTGTAGTTATTTTAAGCTAGATTCAACTTAAGGCAAACATTTATTTGTGGTGGTTCTCACTGCATGGACCTGCCTTCGGGCGGATTGCCATTTATCATTATATAAAGTGAAACCCGCTAAGACGATTTACCAGGAGTCCGATCAACAAATCGTCTTAAACGTGATTGCGTATTGGGCGAGATAGGGACAAGGGATACATACGTAGCAGAACAACGTTTATATAACCTCTATTACATGTGGGTGGGGTAGAGAGGACCAACTGAACCTTAACCCTGACAAGATGTAAACAATAAAAAAATGACAAATAAAAATTTAAATTAAGTTAAAGATAGCAATTTTATAAGAGATAGATTAAATAAATAGTTATTCCAACTTTGGTGTGAATATTTCTGACAAAATACAAGATCAAGGTTATATACAGAGTTATTTTTGTAAAAAATGTACCCATAAGAATTATATTTTGGATTGGCTGAAAAATTTAGCTAATATTTCGTAAAATATATTTAAAATTAAAAACAAAATGTTTCATAAATCTTCATTTTTTTCAGCCTATAGGGTAAAAAGGACCAGGTGATATATTTTTGAAAAAGCAAAGCAAATTCGTTTCTTACAAGAGAGACAAGACAGACAAGACATAGTGGTTTGAAAAAGCAGAATAAAAACACATTTCTATAATGATGAATTAGCTGGGAGTTTTACTGAACATAGATAGTTGTTAGTTTGATATTTGTTATTTGTTGTGATATAAGTGTTTTGGTTTTCACAATATAATTGCTCAAAGTCAAAATGGACCTTAATGTCTCGCCCTATCTATCCTACTTTTGACTAAATACCAGATCATGGTTGTATATAAAGTTATCTTTATAAAAAATGTGCCTATGAAAATTATATTATTTCGTAAAATCCTTTAGACATTGGACCTGTTCGCTTCTAACAGTCCCATTTTACAACGCCTATGCGGCAAAAAGGACCAGGTGATAAATTTTTGAAAAACAGCAAAAAACACATTTCTATAATGACGAATTAGCTAGAAGTTTTACTGAACACAGTTCGACAGTTGTTTGTTTGATATTTGTTATTTGTTGTGATATAAGTGTTCTGGTTTTCACCATATAATTGCTTAAAGTCACAATGGACCTTTGTGCCCCCTATGTAATGGCAATAATCAATTGGCTTACCATATGTATATTTAAAATTCTAGATCCACTTTACAACTCCAAAACTGTATTAAGATACCATCACGCACTTAATTTAATTATTATATAATCAAAACACAAATTAAAATACAGACATTACACACTACAAATTATAAAAATCATTATAAATATTATTATTATTATTTAAACTTTTTTTTATGTAAATAAATATTTAAATTTTTATTATTATTATTACCACCACACAAACAAAATCCTTTAAACTACCACTGCACTACACTAAAACCTAATTTTATATAATTGCATTATTAAATTATCAATTAAATATAAATAATAAATATCCATCAATTTTTTTTTTCCAAAAATTGGTTAAAAAAAAATCTGTCTACTAAAAACACTATTTCGCGTTTTCGTGTATTGGTAAGCGTGTTACTTTGCGCGAAGTTCACGCCGGACTGAGGATGTGCGGAAGGTTGCATACGTAACGGGAGGGCGTGGCCGGGGGCGGGGTTTGTAAAAGATTCATCTGTGAAGGTGGCAATATATATATATATATATATATATATATATATATATATATATAAAAAAGAATTTTAAAGTACCATAAAGGCAAAAATAGTACACTATGTCAAAAATTAAAGTTCATCTGTCTCCAATAGTTTATTGGTTGTTTAGGCAAATGTATCCATTCTACATATTAAAAAGAAATCAAGATGTCTATTCTACAAATAGAAATCAAGATGTCTATTCTCCATAAAAAATAGACATCAAATAGATGTCTATTCTACGAATAAAAATCGAGATGTCTATTCTACAAATAGAAATCAAGATGTCTATTCTACAAATAGAAATCGAGATGTCTATTCTACATGTAAAATAGAAATCAATATGCCTACTCTACAAATAAAATAAAAATCAAGATGTCTACTCTACATATAAAATAGAAATCAAGATGTCTATTCCACATATAAAATAGAAATCAAGATGTCTAGTTTACATATAAAATAGAAATCAAGATGTATATTCTACATATAAAATAGAAATCTAGATGTCTAGTCTACATATAAAATAGAAATCAAGATGTCTATTCTACATATAAAATAGAAATCAAGATGTCTGTTCTACATATAAAATAGAAATCAAGATGTCTATTCTTCATAAGAAATAGAAATCAAGATATATAATCTACATATAAAATAGACATCAAGATGTCTATTCTACATATAAAATAGAAAACAAGATGTCTGTTCTACATATAAAAAATAAATCAAGATATCCTACATATAAAATAGAAATTAAGATGTCTATTCTACACATAAAGTAGAAATCAAGCCTATCTTCTCATAAGCCTATAATATTTTAGGATCTATCAATTCTATCATCAAGACAGTGCCGTCCTGCAGAGCTCGTCGGAATTATGATTCAATAGAATATATTTCAAAGTGCACGTTTCTATAAAATTTTCTCTAACTCGACTTTTTGCTCTAAAAATTTTAAGACATGACAGATTAGGTATTATAGATTAGGATTTTATAATTGTAGTACAAGCAGTGCGCCCTGCTGAGCTCTTCAAACAATGTAATACAAAGATAATCAAGACAGTCAAGAAACCAAATTCATAAAAAACAATTCATTTTAATATTTCAAATTTTAAGACACTTCTAGATAGAAATTTCATTGAGTCGTCGTAGTGCAATCGGAGCGTCCTGAAGAGCTCTCACTTTTTAATAAGTTATGATTGGTATGATGTTGCACCCCTACCTGGTAAAGGATTTGGGGCTAAAAAAATTAGAATTCTCTAACAGGGGCTAGATGAATCCACCACATAAGTCAAGTAAAACAAAAGAGCATCGTAAGGTTTATAAGGCACGCGGACAGTATTTCAAAGCGCGAGTTAACCCAACTAAAAGAAACGCGCGTTCTATCCTTGTAAAAGAAATTTCATAGAAATTGTGAGCAAAAAAAATGCATCCTCGCCGCCCGTCCTGGACGAATAGATTGATATAGTAGATTGTTATATCAACATATAAGAGCAAAGAGTTTAACATCCTCGCCGCCCGCCCTGGATAATTTAATTTTTAACAAATCATTGGAAATATAATAATACTTCAAATCTGTACCACAGTTCGATGTTGAATAACGTTATAACCGGGGTCGTTATAACCGAACACAAAAATACAGAACTATAATCTTCGATATAAATATATGTCGCAGATGGCTTAATCTAAAATTGAAGAGGGCTTTTTAACGAGCTCTACAGACCGATAAAAGAAAAATCGCTTGTTGAATGAGAATGAAAATGACAAAGAGTGTTACCCTTCGTAAAACCGCACGAGTGCCATTTCGGAGGGGTGGGGAACAGATAAAAAATTGAGTAGTATATATATATATATATATATATATATATATATACTAGCTGACCCGGCAAACGTTGTTTTGCCATAAAAGTATTTCTAGTATAAAATACTTAATGTTAAAAATGAGGGTTGATTAGATCCTTTCGGAATAGTTTATTGTATTTGATTTAATAGTTACTCCAATGATTTTGCAAAATTGAGGAACACTGGAATTAATGAAATCATTTATTCACATGAATAACAGATAAATTCGAAAAATACATCAAACACGCAAAAACAAGTGAACAATGTAAAAGAATAAACAAGAGAACTCATAAACGCTCATGATTAGCGTTTATATACAAATCTTCGTTTTTCGGAATTGCAGAAAATTTAGTATTGTCCGATTCTTCAATAAACACTTAGTACAAAAATAACTAACTGACAGCAAATGTGGTGCATAATAGTTTACCCACTGCAAAGCACGCCACATATCATAATACGCCCTTAACAGTAATATAAAATTATTCGATTACCAAAATGGCTATTATGAAAAAGAGATTTGTGGGAGCGGGGTAAAAAATTTAGAGTTGTGTGCATTTTTTAATTATGCATTATGAACAATAAAACTAGAAGAACATTGATTCCAAATAAAAAAAATATATAACATTACATACAATCAAATAAAATAAAATTGTTAAAATTGATAACTGTAAAATATATATGACTAATATACGTGTATACAAAGTCAACAAATAAACAATAAAACAATAAAAAAGAAAATAGGGGAGGTCAACCCTTGATAAAAATAAATATTTTTTAATTTGAAAAGAGTATCAAGTATTTTTCAATTTAGAATTATAAGAAAAATAATATAAAGAAAATTGATCAAAAAAAATTTCAAAAAAAAATGTCAGAGATGGACAACCCTAAATAAAAATAAATAGTATTTTGAAGTAAACAGAGTTGTATAGAAATTTTGTCAATTCGCATTAAAAAAATTGAAATAAAAAAATTGACCACAAAATATAAAAAGTGTTGGAGTTGGACAACCCCTAAATAATATTTTTTTTAAAGTAATAAAAGTAAAGTAACTCAAGAATTTTGTGTACTAGTTAAACAAAGGATTAAATTAACAGAAAATTGACTCCGAAATTGAAAAAAATAGGATGCACAAACCTTGATAAAAATAAATAGTATTGCAAAGTAAATAGAGTTCTACGTATTTTTCAATTTCAATTTATAGAAAACTAAATTTACAAAATTAGTGAAAAATTAAAAAAAAATGTTAGAGGTGGACAACCCTTTATAAAAATAAATATTATTTTAAAGTAAAAAGAGTTGTATATATTTTGTCAATACCGCATTAAAAAAAAATAAACATTAAAAAATGATCTCAAAATTGATAAAAGGTATTGTAGTTGGACAACCCTTAATAAAAATAAACCGCTTTTTTAAAGTAACTCTTAGGAATTTTCATGTACTCAAAAAATCTTAATTAAAATTATGTCAAATAATAAATAATATTGAAATTAAAAGAAAATTGATTCCAAAATTGAGAAAAAAATAGGGTTGCACAACCCTTGATAAATATAAATAGTTTTTCAAAGTAAAAAAAGTTCTAGGTATTTTACAATTTCGAATTATATAAAATCAAAATATAGAAAATTGGTCCCAAAATTTATAATTAAAAATGTCAGGGGTGGACAACCCTTGATAAAAATATTTTGAAGTATTTTGAAGTAAAAAAATTTCTATATATTTTGTCAATTCCGCATCAAAAAAATTAAAATAAAAAAAGTTGACCCAAAATTAAAAAAAGTATCAGAGTTGGACAACCCTTAATAATAAAAAATTGTATTTTAAAGTAAATTTTAAGTTTTTTGTTCAAACTCAAAAATCAGAACTAAAATTATGTCAACTGAACAAAAAATAAAAAATGATTGAATTACTAAAATGGCTATAAAAAATAGGGGTTGGTGATATTGAAGTAAAAACTTAGGGTTGTATGTATTTTTAATGCCACATTATAAAAAAAATAAAATTAAGGTTGAACAAGCTTAGAGGTATTAAAAGTAGATACTTATTTACTTAATAGATAAAATTTGGTAAAAATCGGTAAAGCTGTTCTGGAGGAGTACGGGAACAAACTTTGTGACACGACTATTCTATATATAAGACATATCTTATATATAAAATTCTTCTGTAATGATGTATGTAAATATACTCCTCCTAAACGATTATTCAGATTTTGATAAATCTTTCTGAAGTTTGTTAAAGGAATTTTTTAAGATGTATGTGATTATAAAAATATAGTAATATTGTCTAAAAATATAGTAATTTATTGTTATAGAAATAAATGGAAAAAATTGCAAAAACGCCATGTCATTGTTTGACATTGAAAATATTTGAGACATTATTGGCATTGAAAACAAATAAAAACTGTCATCTGCCAAAAATTTCAATTTACTTATGAGACTAGACAATATTAGAATATGTATAATAAATTCATGGCTATGAAGAAAAAAATGAAATGTCTACATAATTATAGCCAAAAAGCAGCTGAGATGTGCCAAAAATTAAAATAATATAAGATACAGTATATGTATGGCAGATTGAATAATACACATAAGAACAGGATTTGACAAATTAATTCACCTAAAATATGAAATTAAGTAATAATCAGGGCCGATCCTACCTTAAATGCGATGCATGCAAAAAATGTAAGCGCACGCTTCAGGGGGCGCTAACACAAGATTTCGATATGAAATTATCAATATAGTTTTTTAGTTAGGAAGAAAATGGCATGCGATCGCTGAGGACCCCAGGAGCTTGCCTGGTAATAATGTATATTGAATTATTACTTTACTTAAGAAAAATGTAATTTGAATATTATAATTACTAAAAACCAGTTAAAATATGATACGAGATTATAAAAATTATAGGCAACATTATTGGAGCAATTATTTTGAGTGAAAAAATTCAAGGTAATATTGTACTTCTACCGCGGATACTATATATTATTTTTTTCTGAATTTGTTATACCGTTTAAATAACTTCAATTTCCAATATAGTGGGAATTGAGACTCATAATTTTATTTAAAGCATGTTAAACATTTAACATCGTTCATATTGATGTATATGCATTTTGGTGTGAAGAGTAATTTAAAAAACAACTAGCTGTAAGTGGAATTCTGTCTTAAGGCAATTAAGGCATCGTGCCTTAAGGCAAATTGCTGGAACTTCCCGTACCAAAAAAAATTTTTTTTTTAAAAACGATTAACATTTTTGAAAAAAATTTACTTCGAAAAAATAAGATTTTTGAGAAACTATAAATTGGACCAAAAATTACTTTTTTTTGAAAAAAATAATTTTTTTTTAAATTTTTTATAGCTAAGGCAATTAGTGGTGCATGGCATCGTGCCTTAATGCAAGTTGCTGGAACTTCACGCACCGTAATTAAAAATTCGAGCAATGAAAATAATCAATAATTGTTTTAAATAATTTCAAATAGATTATCTACATATATATAAAAATAAGTCGGGTTTTCCTTCCTGACGATGTAACTACAGAACGCACAAACCGATTTCGACAATTTTGCATTCGTTAGAAAAGTCTCGGGCTACGCAAGGTTGATAGCTAAGAACATTAGTGTTGCATGGCATCGTGCCTTAATGCAAATTGCTGGAAATTCACGCACCGTAATTAAGAATTCGAGTAATGACATTAGTGAGAATTATCAGAATTATGCTTGGTTAAGTCAACGAGCAATTCTTGTCGCAAAGAATAATGATGTACACGCACTGAAATTCACTATTCAATCAAAAATTGCTGGCGATTTGGTGACATACCAATGATTCCGACTGGTCTTCCGTTTGACTTCAAATGATTGCAACTTCCAGTTTGCAATGACAATTAACAAGCCGCAAGGCCAATCGCTTAGTGTTTGCGAAATAAATTTCAGTTATACGTTATACGTTATACGTTGCTTGTTCAGGAGTTGGGAAACCATCCGCTTTGTTTGTGTTAACGTCAGACCAAAAAACAAAAAATGTGGTTCACCAAAGAGTACTTTAATGAAACGGATAATTTGCAGATTCACTTTCATTTACTTAGAGAAGTTCAACTAACAAACACTTCATTTTAGTAATCGAAATACATTCATTACTGTTGTGTAATAAAATCATTTTTTTTCTTTTCAAATATAAAACAAACAAAAAATTTCTTCATCTTTCTCACGAAACCATCTGGTGGCGAAACGGAGTTCGTCGGGTTTGCTAGTATATATATATATATATATATATATATATATATATATATCATATACAATAGATAACGCCACTTCATCTTCCCTCCTGGAGCAAGGAAATAGATTAAGAGTCCCTCCGCTGCCACCATGCTCCTCTTTCGATTGTGTCGCGAGTGGAGGGTGCTCGATGGGGGCCGCTCGACGGGCGCTCCCATTGGGCAATCTTAACGACCAATCGCGGCACTCGAAACGGAAGCCCGAGATAGGAATTATCTCACTAGCTGCCTCGCAAAAGAGATATTAGGGGAGAGCCCATTTATTACGGATATTATATGTATATGGATATATGTGCTATAAATTATAATTATTTTGGTAGGTTTCGACTCTAGATCTGTGTCATCAGGGAATAGAAGGTTCTACTAAATTGCCAAAACTAGTGATGCGTGGCATCGTGTCTTAAGGCAAATTGCTGGAACTTCCCGTTCCGCAAAAGCTTTAAAATTATTTTAAGTTTTTTTTTGTTTTTTTTTTCAACAATTTTGATACTCATGTAATTTTTTGAAAATCTACAAATTGTTTGACAAATTTGAATTTTTTGAAAGTGATCAACAGTGACAGTTGAGTAGCTGTTTGGCAGATGAAATATCGAAGCGCTTAAGCGCCGTGTTGCAGTCTTACGGATAAACATTAGTACAGAACCCATAAAGATGTAAACAACTATAGAACTTTTTATTAAAATCTCGATAAAATATCTGATAATTTGATGTGCATATGTCTAATGATCATTTTTTAACGCCCAATAGCATTTTTTAAATTCTTCATTAGACCTCTGAAACCGCTGGACGTGCCTTCCCAAAAATATAATCAATTCTTAACTATGTCAATACAAGTAAAATGTTCTTTGAATGATTCAAATCGGATGCTCCGTTCTCTCAAAATATAAATTGCCATTTTGTTGCACTTTTTGACCCGAATCTTCAAAACGACTCTACCAATATTTGCCAAAAAGTAATCAGCACGACACCCATCAATATGAATCGAATGCTTTGAATAATTTGAATCATTCAAATCGGTTGATCCGTGGTCTGAAAATCGTAGACGAAAAAATGTATCTGGACATAAATATATATAATACATACACGCAATCATGATTTTTTAGGGTATGCCAAAATATTCAAAAACCTTTGAAACGTAAAGATATATAAAGAATATCATTTTTAATTTTTTTGCGTTTGCTATAACTTACCCTACGGGAAGTTAATAAATTCCAACCCTTTTATTTTCAAACAAATCGTGCACGTGCTTTTAAAACAATTTAAAACAAATACGACTAGTTTTTTTCGGGGAGGATTAATGAATCATAACCTTAAAATATGACTAATAAATATTATTCCAGCATCCCCCTAGCATCGGGCAACACTAAAATTTGAATACCATTAACAGTTAATAGACTTGACTTTAAAAGGGTTACATGCAACGTGTGAATTTAAACATTGAGGATTTTGTACTGTATTGTGATATGGTGATCCATACCTCCTGATCATTTGCGAACAAATTGATGTCAAAATAATAAAAATAAAAATATTGTACAAGCGAATGAATTGATTTTAATATGAAAATCTTACAATTCGGACTGTCTTGTGATATGGTGATCCATACTTCCTGATCATTTGCGAACAAATTGATGTCAAAACGATAATAATAAAAATATTTTACACGCAAATGAATTGATTTTAATATGCAAACCTTACAATCCAGACTGTCTTGTGATATGATGATCCATATCTCCTGATCATTTGGAAATAAATTGATGTCAAATTTATTTAAATAAAAATATTTTACATGCGAATGAATTGATTTTAATATGAAAACCTCACAATTCGGACTGTCTTGTGATATGGTGATCCATACCTCCTGATCATTTCCGAACAAATTGATGTCAAAATAATAATAATAAAAACATTTTACATGCGAATGAATTGATTTTAATATGAAAACCTTACAATTCGGACTGTCTTGTGACATGGTGATCCATACCTCCTGATCATTTGCGAACAAATTGATGTCAAAATAATAAAAATATTTCACATGCGAATGAATTGATTTTAATATGAAAACCTTACAATTCGGACTTTCATGTGATATTATGGTGATCCTTACCTCCTGATCATTTGCGAACAAATTGATATCAAAATAATAAAAATAAAAATATTTTACATGCGAATGAATTGATTTTAATACAAAAACCCTACAATTCGGACTGTCTTGTGATATGGTGATCCATACCTCCTGATCATTTGCGAACAAATTGATGTCAAAATAATAATAATAAAAATATTTTACATGCGAAAGAATTGATTTTAATATGAAAACCTTACAATTCGGACTTTCATGTGATATTATGGTGATCCTTACCTCCTGATCATTTGCGAACAAATTGATGTCAAAATAATAATAATAAAAATATTATACATGCAAATGAATTGATTTTAATACAAAAACCTTACAATTCGGACTGTCTTGTGATATGGTGATCCATACCTCCTGATCATTTGCGAACAAATAGATGTCAAAATAATAAAAGAAATATTTTACATGTGAATGATTGTTTTTAATATGAAAATCCTTCAATTCGGACTGTTTTGTGATATAGTGATCCATACCTCCTGATCATTTGCGAACAAATAGATGTCAAAATAATAATAATAAAAATATCTTACATGCTAATGAATTGATTTTAATATGAAAACCTCACAATTCGGACTGTCTTGTGATATGGTGATCCATACCTCCTGATCATTTGCGAACAAATAGATATCAAAATAATAATAAAAATATTTTACTTCCAAATGAATTGATTTTACCATTTTGAAAACCATACGATTTGTACAGACAGCACGAGTTTTTTGTTTAGTTTCCAGACCTCCTGATCATTTTGGAGTATCATATTATTTCGGTGATAAGTTTAACGGTTTCAGGAGAACGCCTGAACCAATTTTGAAAGCTCGAAAACCATTCTATTGATATTGACACAATTAGTTTAGTTTTCATATCTCCTGATAATTTCCAAATAAAATCAAGGAGAACGGCTGAACCGATTTTTATTTTTCAAAACCCAAATATTAATTGTTTAAATTGGAAATAAGACTGATGATTTATATGGCTCTTCAGGACGTTGATGACAGATAATAAAACTGTTAGTTAATATCACGCAAAGAAAGTTTTTTACATTCGAAGAGCTCTGCAGGATGCACCGTTTACACTATAAGTTTGTAATTTGACAAATATATTGTTTAAGATGTCTATTATAACAGCAAACACTGAAATCGGTTTGTTTTGAAACAAAAATTGGATGGACAAAGGATTTTATGAAAGTTTGCACTCTGCAATACATTCTGCATAGTCACTTCTCAAACTTGCACTTGATATTTTTACGAGCTCTGCAGGACGCACCGTTCGTACAACGACCTAGAAAATTAACATGTTATACCTCAAAAGTGTCTATAGTAAAAACAAATACTAAAATCAATGGGGTACGGAACAAAAATTAGTGTTACAGATGATTTTGTGAGGTTGATTACCAGAGCTTTGCAGCCAGTGTCGTTTTAAGCGAGCTCGTCATGACGCCCTGCTCAATCCAACTATTAAAAAAAATATATACAATGCTCTTAACTTGACAGCATTTTTCAACAACGATCATATTTTTTTCTATTATTTGTGTTTGACTATAAACGTCCATTCCTACCTAGTATTTTTCTCGAGCAGGCAATGCAGTTGTAAGCAGTCTTCTTTTTTATGTATAGACTACATAAATTAGATTTGTATTAATAATAGTAGCGGCGTACATATGTTACAACAAAGTACACCAAAGGTGATTTTCACTTCAAATCTATAACCTCAAGTATAATTTCATATCATACTGCTTGATATCAATCTGACCGTACCCCGGACTAATATGTATCTGCTATCCAACCCTGGACTATTCTCTACTAGCCCATATATTTAAACATTTCATCACGACATGCTCAAATGTATGTTTTTAAGATCCTATTTTTATCAAGTGTAATTTGATATCATACTGCTTGATATCGATCTGGCCGAACCCCAGACAGATATCGACCTGGTATCCAACCCTGGACTAGTCTGTACTAGCCCATGTTTTTAAAAATTTCATCACGGCATGCTCAAATGTATGTTTTTAAGATCCTATTATTATCGAGGGTCCGATACAAATGCCTTGCGGTGTGTCTAATTCGAAAATTAACCCTATGCGGATTATTTGCAATACAGTTCTTCCCCTAATCGACGACTGCCCATCACTTCATTATGCACTTCATACTGACAACAGATTGGTCGCAGTTTATTATCAGGATTATATATTTATACACAGTTAATTTAATCTGGTACATAAATAATTCGTCACGAGCACTAGAAAATTCTCACGAATTGATCACACTGCTGTCTAATTTCAGAAATATCAGCAAAGATAAAATTATATATTTTTTGTAAAATTTAATTTGGCAGTCAGTAGAGGTCTATTTTTTTATTAAAATCTAATTTGCTAAAAAGTAGAAGTCTAATATATTCCCTCTTCTGGGATTTTGATGAAACTTGGCATGATGGTAGAGTTGATAGTCAAAACGAACTCCTTAAAATATTATAGGCCTAAGAGAAGTGGAGTAATTGCAAAAAATAATTAAAGGCTCTTTCAAATCGATTTTGCTGATCAGTAGAGTTCTATTTTTTTGACAAGGGTAACTATCAGGTTTACTCTTCTAAGATTTTGATGAAACATGACATAGTGGTAAAATTGATAGTCAAAACCAATACCTTAAAATATTACAGGCCTAAGAAAAGTGGTTTAATTACAAAAATTAATTAAACTTCCTTTCAAATCGATTTTGCTAGTCCGTAGAGTTCTATTTTTCTGACAAGGGTGACTATCAGGCTTACTCTTCTGGGATTTTGATGAAGCTTGGCATGGTGCTAGAGATGATAGTCCAAAAAACCCTTAAAATATTATAGGCCTATGAGAAGTGGTTTAATTATAAAAATTAAATTGTTGAAAGTAAGATCAGTAGGATTCCAGTTTTCCTCCAAATCGATTTTGCTAGTCAGTAGAGTTCTATTTTTCTGACAGGGGTAATGTCAGGTTTACTCTTCTAAAATTTTGATGAAACTTGGCATGATAGTAGAGTTGAAAGTCAAAACAAACCTCTTAATATATTATAGGCCTAAGAGAAGTGGATTAATTACAAAAAATAATTAAAGTTTCCTTTTTAAATCGATTTTGCTAGTCAGTAGAGTTCCATTTTTCTGACGAGGGTAACCTAGGTTTACTCTTCTAGGAATTTGATGAAACATGACATAGTGGTAGAGTTGAAAGTCAAAACCAATACCTTAAAATATCATAGCCCTATGGAAAGTGGTTTATATAAAAAAATATAATACAGATTTTAAAGATGATCCTAGTAGTAATCATGTTTTCCTTTCACATCGATTTTGCTCGTCAGTAGAGTTCTATTTTTCTGACGATGGTAGAGTTGTTAGTCAAAACAAACCTCAAAAAATATTGTAGGCCTAAGAGAAGTGATTTAATTACATAAAGTTTCCTTTCAATTCGATTTTGCTAGACAGAGTTCTATTTTTCTGACAAGGTAACCTCAGGTTTACTCTTTTGATGAAACTTGACGTGATAGTAGAGTTGAAAGTCAAAACAAACTCCTTAAAATATTATAGGCCTATGAGAAATGGTTTAATTATAAAAATTGAATTGAAGGGTAGTAAGTAGCATTCTAGTTTTATAACAAATCGATTTCGCTAGTCAGTAATCTGGGGTTTCGATAAAACTTTGCTAGTGTTCTCTGGGATTTTGATGAAACTTAGCATGGTAGTAGAGTTAGTAGTCAAAACAAGTCTCTTAAAATATTATAGGCCTTAGAGAAGTGGTTTAATTACAAAAATTGATTAAAGTTTCCTTTCAAATCGATTTTGCTGGAAAGTAGAGTTCTATTTTTCTGACAAGGTGACCTTAGATTAACTCTACTGGGATTTTGCTGAAACTTGACATTGTGGTAAAGTTGATAGTCCAAACGAACTTCTTAAAATATTATAGGCCTATGAGAAATGGTTCGATTATAAAAATTGAATTGAAGGGTAGTAAGTTGCGTTCTAGTTTTATAACAAATCGATTTTGCTAGTCAGTAGATTCTGGGGTTTTGATGAATATTTGCTAGTCTTTTCTGGGATTTTGATGAAACTTAGCATAGTAGTAGAGTTAGTAGTCAAAACAAGTCCCTGAAAATATTATAGGCTTATGAAAAGTGTTTTAATTACGAAAATTAATTAAAAATTCGTAAAGCGTGACCAGTAGTATTCTAGTATTCTTATTTTTATATCTAGTTACTTATTTACATAGTTTGTTCACCAGTAGAGTTTTTTTTTTATATAATCCGTGCTTCTGATCCGTACTGAGCCATAAGATATTTCACTAAATACTGTGGCAAATTAAAAAATAATGATAAGATACAGTTTGCTCGTCAGTCCGGTTCTATTTTTCTTGTTTTCCTTAGTATGGAAACGTATGCACGCAGCCAAGTTTCCTTTTCTTTCTTTAATAAATCATGTAAAATCAATAGACTTTGATAAGCCTTGATATTAAATACTAAAATATGATGAGATATATAGGTTCATTATGTGTTTAGAATTTATAACACGTATGTGTGTAAACGTTAATCTTGATTAAAATTTTAATGAATGAAAGTAATTTGAATTCATTTTATTTGGCTCATTATTGTTTTTTTTAATATGTTTGTGTGTGTGTGTGTTAATAGTCAGCCTGATATATTCTAATGGATGATACCATTAAGTGTATTTTTTTTAATAATTGCTTCCCCAATTTGCACCCCAGAATCGCATTATCAGTCATGGGAACGTTTTAGGCACAATTATGGTGAGGGAGAAGGATACAAGATATATTTTCGTGTAAGTTAGAAAGAGACGACGATGGATGATAGTGTCAAAAGTTGCAAAATCACCGCCCGGCACTTAGGCGAATTAGATACACTAGCGGATTTACCAAACCCTGGTAATATATATATACTGTTATATACTTATTCACATATTTATAATTTGGGTGTCAATCGATTCAAAATGACTTGAGACTCTGAGATAATATAAAATCAGCAATTAGGATTTTCTGACGAAATCAATTTTTCTTCGGTAAGTTAATTATTCTAACAATTCTTTAACTCGCGCTGCGTTGTACTGCCTGAGTATCTTAAATAGCGTTGAGAGTTTTTTTTTGTATAACTGTACCAACATACGTTTTTGGCTTATCCTAGCTATTTTTTTTGAGACCCCAAATCCTTTACAAGGTAGGGGCACAAATACCCACAATTATGTCACTCGCCGATAAAAAGGTGAAAGCTCTTCAGGGCGCACCGTTTGTACTCCGAAGGAGAATTAGAATAAATTCATAATATATTGTTGACATAGGGATAGTATAACAAATGAATAATGTATAGTTTAAAAATCTACATATATATGAAAATAAGTCGGGTTTTCCTTCCTGGCGATTTTTAAACTCCAGAACGCACAAACCGATTTCGAAAATTATGTATTCGTTGTTAAGGTCTCGGGCTCCGCAAGGTTTATAGCTAAGAAAATTAGTGATGCATGGCGTCGTGCCCTAATGCAAATTGCTGGAACTTCACGCACCGTAATTAAAATTCGAATTAGTAAGTAATTACATTAGTGAGAATTATCAGAATTATGCTTAGTTAAGTCAACGAGCAATTCTTGCCGCAAAGAATAACAGAACAGAACAGAACAGAATTTCACCATTCAATAAAATTGTTGGCGATTTGGTGACATACCAATGATTCCGACACCAATCGCTTTGTGTTTGCGGGATAAATTTCAAATAGATTATTTAGAAAATCATTGTTTTTCACATGGGCAGTTATACGTTGCCTGTTCACGAGTTGGAAATCCATCCGCTTTGTTTGTGTTAACGTCAGACCAAAAAAACAAAAATGTGGTTTACCAAAGAGCACTTGAATAAAACGGAAATTTGCGGATTCACTTTCATTTACTTAGAGAAGTTCAACTAAAAAACACTTCATTTTGTAATCGAAATAAATTCATTACTGTTGTATAATAAAATCACATTTTTCCTTTACAATATAAAACAAACAAATATTTTTTTCATTTATCTCACGAACCATCTGGTGGCGAAACGGAGTTCGTCGGGTTTGCTAGTATAATATATATATATATATATATATATATATATCCACATCTACACATTAGTATCACTCACCATTGTGCCGCAATCTGCCTACTATCGCCTGACATCTACATATCCATAACAACCGCTGCATCCCTACAGTCCCATCCCCTGCACCAGCCCACCTTCTATTCCTCTCTCTGGTTAACAAAGGGGTGCGTGCGTATGCATCATTTCCGGCCCTGGTCCGATTCCTGTTTCCGGCTGATGCCGCTGCATGCATTCCTGGTCCATTGTCGACAACCTTCGAAAACTAGCAGAAGATTGTAATTGAGAAGAGGAGTCTGAAAATAGTAAAAAGCGGGGGGTAGTAACATGGTTAGATTTTAAGATTGTGAGAAATAAGATACTAATGTTAAATGCAGGAGCCTATTTTCCGAAAATAGAAATGTAACTCTAAATGATACGTTCCTATCTTCTTTATAAGTTATATAATTTCATCTGCCTAACATTTACTGTTCACTGTATCTTATATTATTTTAATTTCTGGCATAGTCAGCTAAATTCAATTTCAAGTGAATTTCTAGCATATAACTGTTCAAATGTTTTCAATGTCAAACAATGATAAGTGGTTTTTTTTGTAATTTTAGTAGTAAAAACTGTCAAAAATGTTATGATTTCAAGATTGAGAGAAATAAGGTACTGTTATTAAATTCCGGGGCCTGTTTTTCGATACAATAGAAAGGTAACTCAGTGTTGTAATGGCAACGCTATGTTACAGTCATCGGGGTAAACATAGAACAAATACGCGTTACACGGTTTGAGTATTTTCAGCGTTCAAAAGATGGTGCTAGTGTGCTTCAAATTCAGCACACACAGTTTAAAATACAGTCTCTCTAGATATAGTACACGTAAATTACCAATTTTATATTTTAAATATATAGTTTTTGAATGAAAAAAGTTTTAATTTTTCTCATCATAGATTTCTTACAACACATTTGCGATTTTTTGAAATATATTTGATACGCGTATATTTTGTTCTAATTTCATTTAGTCAAATTAATCAGGAGTGTCTTTTCTATATTATATATTCAAATAAATCTTATCTAGAATTGAACCTGATGGTAAATTTACGTGCTAAAGTTGGTGGCGACATCTATTGAAAGAATTATAATTGATTGTAACATCAAAGTGGCCGTGTTTGCCATCTATTTATACTTATTTAACTATGGTTACAGTCCAATCTTATATAAATTGTGTAGTAAAAACTGTCAAAATGCTAGGTATTTGCTTTGTAATTTAATTTGATAAGTCATGTTTCTTGATGTTTAAAACTAACCACCAAATAGTACAAATGCGAAAATAGCATTAGTTCTCCATATCACGCATGTTTATAGGTAAGTTCAACGGATGATGAAAATCTTTCAGGCGTTTTATGTTATCCTATGTTGCCATATGAGACAAACATATTACCGAGAATAGCATTTACTCTACGAGAACTCTACTGACAAGAAAACAAATCCTGATTTGTAAAAGTTGCCAAAAGTAAAATTTTTCACTGTGTCAAGTGTAACTCTATACGGATCAGAGGCATGGGCTACGAGCAGATAACACTGTTATATAGACGAAAATGAATCTTGACTGACAAGAAAACAAAATCCTGATTTGTAAAAGTTGCCAAAGTAAAATTTTTCACTGTGTCAAGTGTAACTCTATACGGATCAGAGGCATGGACTACGAGCAAATAAAACTGTTTTACAGACGAAAATGAATCTTGACTGACAAGAAAACAAAATCCTGATTTGTAAAAATTGACAAAGTAAAATTTTTCACTATGTCAAGTGTAACTCTATACAGATCAGAGGCATGGGCTACGAGCAAAAAAAAAAACCGTTTTACAGACGAAAATGAATCTTGACTGACAAGAAAACAAAATCCTGATTTGTAAAAATTGACAAAGTAAAATTTTCCACTGTGTCAAGTGTAACTCTAAACGGATCAGAGGCATGGGCTACGAGCAGATAACACTGTTATATAGACGAAAATGAATCTTGACTGACAAGAAAACAAAATCCTGATTTGTAAAAGTTGCCAAAGTAAATTTTCACTGTGTCAAGTGTAACTCTATACGGATCAGAGGCATGGGCTTGAGAGCAGATAAAACTGTTTACAGACGAAAATGGATCTTGACTGACAAAAAAACAAAATCCTGATTTGTAAAAATTGAAAAAGTAAAATTTTTCACTATGTCAAGTGTAACTCTATACGATCAGAGGCATGGGCTACGAGCAAAAAAAAAAAAACCGTTTTTACAGACGAAAATGAATCTTGACTGACAAGAAAACAAAATCCTGATTTGGTAAAAGTTGCCAAAGTAAAATTTGTCACTATGTCCAAGAGTTAACTCTTTACGGATCAGAGGCATGGGGGCTACGAGCAGATAAAACTGTTTTACAGACGAAAATGAATCTTGACTGACAAGAAAACAAAATCCTGATTAGTAAAAGTTGACAAAGTAAAATTTTCACTATGTCAAGTGTAACTCTATACGGATCAGAGGCATGGGCTACGAGCAAAAAAAAACCGTTTTACAGACGAAAATGAATCTTCATAAAAAAAAATTAGAACTGTACTAAGAATTAGAACTAACCTAATCGTAACTATTGTGAGTTGTTATGGCAACGCTATTGTTATGCTTGTTCTTGGTAGTTAAAAATTGTGAAAATAAAATGATTACTACATTTCTCTTACCTCAGAGCAAAGATTGTCTTTTATCGAAACTAAATAAAACTAAATTTATTCCCAACGTTGAAGTGTTCCAACGGTCAAAACGTATAAATATAAAAATACAAAAGCTATTTTATAACAATGAAGAGCTCTTCAAGACTCCTCGACTGCAGTCAAGAGGACATGTTACGAATTTTTCAAGTAGACATGTTACTAGTTTAAAAAATGTTTTTCAAAGGGGTATTTTAGAGTATTATACTGGTAATACATTTCGCATATGGCAATACTAATTCTATTGTTAAATTTACACAATAAAATATTTTAGTTAATACTTGTGTATGTGAAATATTTATTTTGGTAAATAATAAATTCTCGGATAAGCTTGATCTGTTATCTTACAGCAACATTAAAGAGCGAGAAAAAGTGAAAGAGTTATAAGATAAGACAATTATGGTGCCAATTCTCCGTTATTAAAATAGACAGTAACATAACATCAAAAAATGCAGTTATGATAACATTCTTTTTTTTAGGTTTGTGCGTTTCTAGGTTAGTTTTATATCTATACGTAGCATTTTGATAGTTTTAGTACCAAGAAAGCAGCGTAACATAGCGTTGTCATGGCAACGGTCTATTTAACCGGAGAATACGCCAACTCCATAGATAACAAGTGTAAATTAGCCAACTTCTTAAGATAGCTATTTGCGAGCTATTTTAGTACTAAGAAAGCAGCGTAATAGCGTTTCCATGACAACGCTATATTACGGTATATTTTAGTGGAGAATTGACCCCATATCGCTAACTTTACAGATTAAACAAGTATAAATTGGCCAACTTATTAAGATAGCTGTATAATACAGGCTGTTGATCAAATTCATACAACAGTTTATTCATAATAAACTAAAGATACATAATAGATAATTAGATAATTTGAATAATTAAATGATTTAATAGAAACTTTGTCTGATAACGTACTCAGATAAAATTTATTGGGTATATAATTCACTCTTTTGTTCAGATGTTTTCATCAAAATAATCTTATCTTATCAATTAAAGTAGTAAATAAAATAAAAAAGTGTCACTACTCCACTGCCATCTACAGTTGCTCCTCCATATCCCAAGTCGCCATCTCTTAGTTAAGTTTTAACAAATAACACGTTAGCTGAGAAAACAACCCCAGTATTTGACGTTCATTAGTACTTCAACCCGATATAGATGTCCCATGTCATTCACGTAGTATCGATCGATTACTACGTGTTACGCAAGGGTGCGAATGAACAGAACT
>NW_020537134.1:196642-226446 GCF_003426905.1 Ctenocephalides felis | reverse complement strand
AAAACGCCTGACTGCACAGCAACCACATGGCTTTTGCCAATATTTAGTCTGGAAAGTTCTTCATAACATGGCATTGCCAAAACATTGATCTTTTGTGCGAAATAATCGATACATTAAAAATAATTTATTTAGTAGAAGTAACTTTATTTATTCAGTAAAGACTTTAAATATATTATACTATATAAATATATTATGTATTATAAAAATTGATTTAAAATATGTTTTAATAAAAACAAATACGCTTGTTATTCCCATCTGATGATGGCAATAAAACCAGTCGAAACGTTTGCAGAACAGAATGTAATAACGAAAGATGACAATGAACGTAATTAACTAATATTAATTTACCTGCTGAACCCGCCTTTGCCAAAAACTAATCAGCACGTCCCTTATCAATAGGAATCAAATGTTTTTTGAATCATTGAAATCGGTTGATCCGTGTTCTCAAAATCGTCGACAAAAAGTTGTATCCGCACATACATACACACACTTGTAATCGTCCAAAAATCTAAATTGAACATTTTTGCATTTCTTCACATTTCAGAGGTTTCTGAACATTTTGGCATTCCTTTAGAAAAAATGGAGGTGTGTATGTATGTATGAATACAATTTTTCGTCCACGTTTTCGGGAACACGGATCAACCGATTTGAATGGTTTAAAAACATTCGATTCCTATTGATAGGAAGATGTGCTGATTAGTTTTTGGCAAAAGTCGGTTTTGGAGTTATGGAGCAAAAAGTGCAAAAAATATAAACCGAGTCTTTGAGAAAAAGGAGCATCCAATTTGAATGATTCAATTCATAATGATGGGGAGAAGTGGTAATTAGTTTTAGGCAAAAGCAAGGCCGTTTCAGAGATACGTAGTTAAATGCGCAAAAATGGCAGTTTTTGAGAGAAATAAGCATCCGATTTGAATGATTCAAAAAACTTTCTGCTTGTGTTGACACAAAACGATTTTTTTGCCAAAAATATTTTTTTTAATACCATTTATTTTTAATATCGAAAATATATCGTTACGGAAAGTTCCAGCAATTTGTCCCAAGGCACGATGCCATACACCACTATTTTTTTGTCCAAAACTTTTCCCACACGTTTCTTAGATACCACACTCAGATAAAGATAATGACACCGCTGAATAAATTTTACGATATGACAACCCCTTTGTGGCTTACATGTGGTAACCCTAATTATTTTCTTTGTACCGATAACTAATTATGTACTTTCGGGGTCAGATTTATAGATTGATATCTATTCACCCTAATGTAAAAAACAGAATAACCAAAACAAATATCTGATGACGCAAAATCGAAACGTTTTGGAGAGAATGTAGTTCAAATTTATTTCCAGAGGTCAGCACATGCTAATAAATCGATTTTATTGTACATTTTCACCCCCATTTGTGTGTGACATCTATGTTTCAAATTCGAAAGTAATTGACGCCTGGTTCGGAGGTTAGATAAAGGTTGATGTACGAGCAAAGGATGACTTATTACGTTGGAAGTTTTTTCAGTTTTTGGTAAACATCTTGTAAACTGTTGGGTTTGGGTGGAATGAAGTTATAAGGTCATTTGTAAGTTATAAAATTCTGCACAAGTTTGTCTTTGGAGCCGGAGTTCTGCAGTTTTTAGTTTAGTAGATAAATGATGGTAAAATAGACCAATTTTATGGCAACGCTATATTAAGTAGCAGTTTTCATATAAAGTGGCACTAAAGTTTTCATATAAAGGTCAAAATCCTATGAGGTTGGTGAGCAGTCAGGCGTTTTAGATGGATGTGAATCTACCTTAAAATTAATGAACCGATTCTGCCGTAAAATAGACGAATGTTATGGCAATGCTATGTTATGCAGCAGTTTCATATGTGGCACTAAAAACTGACAATATCCTATATGGTTGCTGTGCAGTTAAGCGTTTTAGATAGAAAACTTAACCTAGAAAAAGCATCCATGTGAACCTGCCTTAAAATTAGTGGGCTAATCGCCTTAAAATAGACCAATGTTATGACAAGGTTATGTTATGTAGCAGTTTTCATATAAAGTGGCACAAAAAACCTTCAAAAACCTATGTGGTTGATGTGCAGTCAGGGATTTTAGATAGAAAACCTAACCTGGAAAACGCACAAATCTAAACCTACCTTAAAATTAATGGACCGATTCTGCAGTAAAATAGACCAATGTTATGGCAAGGCTATGTTATGTAGCAGTTTTCATATAAAGTGGCACTAAAAACTGTCAAAATCCTATGTGGTTGTTGTGCAGTCAGGTGTTTTAGATAGAAAACCTAACCTAGAAAACGCATAAATGTAAAAAAACGATATCATAATTGGATCTTTGAGATGTGGCTTGATAACATAAGAGTGAAGTTGCATTTTATGTGTAATAAGCCTGATCGCATAGCAAATACATGACATTTTGACAGTATTTAGTAGCATTTTTTATGAAAACTATAACGTAACATATCTTGCCATAATGGGTCTATTTTACGCCCATTAGTAGATCCAGAAGGAGTAAACTTAGAACAAATGCTTTACCATGTTTTAGTGTTTTTCGCACTCAACAGATGGTGTACTGTGCTCAAATTTATCTCTCCTTTTAAAGAAGTGATTCTCTAATTACTTCTGTTTTTAAAGTACGGCCGAAGTTCATCTTTTATACTTTTAGTATAAGATTTTTATTTTAGTATACCATAGTACCTAAAATTTAGTACCAAAAAGTAATCATTGAGCACGGATATTATTTTAGTTTTTAGTAAATATCACATAAAGTACTAAATTTTAATGAAATACTTAAGAAGTAAATTTATAGGTAAAAAAATTCTGTACAAATTTCTTTTATACATGTTTAACGTAACTTTTTTCATTCAATAAATAAAGTCAATTTTAATAATGATATTTTCATTCCACAAACCCCCATGATACCAACTATTTTTAATAACAAATAACAGAACTTTAAGGTAATAAAATATTAAAAATAATTTTATGACAATAGTTATTTTTGCAAGATTTACATTTATTAATTTATTTATTTATTAGCAAGCTGTAGTTATTAAAAACCCATATTATTACAGGTTTTATTAATTATTAAATGAGATTGTATAAAGTAAATACAAACATGTGGCCTGATGAGTTCACTGAAAATGTTTTAACTTGAAATTCCTAAAGTGTTAAAGTAAATAATAAGATTTTTTAGTTTAACTTTTATTAAGAGCTAAGAAATATTGAAGAGCTCTCCAGGAAGTAGCATTTAAGCTATAAAGAGTTGGGATGTTGAATAATTTTTAATAAAAATGTTGTACAAATGGTGTGTCCTTGAATTTAATAAATATGTGTATGTATATATACATAAATATTTCGAAAAATGTATCTTTGTTTTTTTGTGTCACGCGCCAGATTTATTCGAATGTCAGACACGTGTCAAAGCGCGCCCTCTCTTATTCAAATCCATAGATCATCTCGTCAATGACATTTCCGTTTCCGATATATATATATATATATATATATATATATATATATATATATATAATCCAACGTTTCAGAAATTTTCTCTCCCTTCACCAGTGATTAAAAAACATCAAAACAATAAAAACAATAATGAGCAAGTTTGCAGGGGAATCAATATGTTCCATGAAAGCAAAACTGGGATGGGTTCATAACTAAATTTTGAAATTGTTAATCATTTTCTGGCAAAGAACTTTAGTGTCACAAGGAAGCTGACTTGGATCCATATTAGGAAAATATTCCCATGGAGAGTAGAAGTGATAAAATGAAGCACCACAGAAAAGACAGGACTTTAGTGTCAGAAAAAACTGAAATGGATTCTAATTGGAAACTGCCTCGATTGTAATTTAATTTACATAGGACAAACAGTACAGAACTTGATTGAACGTTTACAATAACCCAAAAATAATTTAAAAAATCCAAGACAATTTAAAACTATGCTTGCGGACCACATCAATAATTTAAAACACAATATAGACTTTTTTAACCCGTTGTACTAAAATTCAAACAAAATTTTTTTGAACGAAGAATTATAGAAGTATTTTTTCGACTATTTATAACAATAAAACAATAAATAAACGGAATAAACTCAGCACGCTGTTCGACACAAATCTCTTTTATTTAGATAGTATTTCCAAATTTTTCACAAAATAATAAAAATGTGTAGAATCTTGTTAAAAAGATTTTTAAAAAAATCTTTTCTCCATTATGTCTTCAACCAGTTTACTAATTGTGATTTTTCCAGTTAGTATATTGTGAAATGTTGTTTAATTTTTTTCCCCCAATTCAATTGTTTTGGTTCTAAATTTCATTTTTAGTTTCCATTGAATGAAAGCTAGGATTGTAGCCGAAACGTATGGATGTGAAATAAATTTTTATATATATATTTATATATATATACTAGCAAACCCGACGAACTCCGTTTCGCCACCAGTTGGTTTCGTGAGAAAGATGAAGAAATTTTTTGTTTGTTTTATATTTGAAAAGAAAAAATTTGATTTTATTATACAACAGTAATAAATTTATTTCGATTACAAAAATGAAGTGGTTTTTAGTTGAACTTCTCTAAGTAAATGAAAGTGAATCCGCAAATTATTCGTTTCATTGAAGTGCTCTTTGGTAAACCACATTGTTTTTTTTTTTTGGTCTGACCTTAACACAAACAAAGCGGATGGTTTTCCAACTTGTGAACAGGCAACGTATAACTGCCCATGTGAAAAACAATGATTTTCTAAATAATCTATTTGAAATTTAACCCGCAAACACTAAGCTATTGACCTTGCGACTTGTTAATTGCCATTGCGAACGCAAGGCGAACTGGAAATTGCAATCGTTTGAAGTCAAACGGAAGACCAGTCAGAATCATTGGTGTGTCACCAAATCGCCAGCAATGTTTGATTGAATGGTGAAATTCAGTGCGTGTACATCATATTTCTTGGCGGCAAGAATAGCTCGTTGACTTAACCAAGCATAATTCTGATAATTCTCACTAATGTCATTACTCGAATTTTTAATTACGGTGCGTGAAGTTCCAGCAATTTGCATTAGGGCACCTTTCTGACGAATGCAAAATTGTCGAAATCGGTTCGTGCATTCTGGAGTTAAATCGTCAGGAAGGAAAACCCGACTTATTTTTATTTATATGTAGATATATATATATATATATATATATATATATATTCATATATAAATCAGTATCCATTACCATGGCGCGTGCCTTGAATATTCAAAACACGCGCCTCGTCCACCACTCACAACCGCCCCCAGATGTCACCGCCATTATTCTCTTCACGACAATGCTTCCTTAATTGCTTTGTTTGCAATTCCTTTTTTTGTAAATAAAAATAAATAAAAATAGATAAAAATAGATAAAAATACCACTGGGAATTACGAAGATATATGGAAGGAGAAGGTTGAAAACTGCAGGGAGTATTTTGTTATTGTTATGTTATCATTGGCTAATTCATACAGTAATCAAATAGACATTTTCACAGTTTTTACTACCAAGAAAGAAAGATAAGATAGTGTTGCCATGACAACGCTATGTTACAGCAGAAATGGCTCCTTAGTTGAGTTATAGAGATCGTAGTTGTTATATTGATAATACCAGAAAGATTGAATTATTGCCAATAGCTGATATTAAGGTTTGGTATGATTTTTAAAAAATGGTTGTCTTTTAAATGTGATAAACCAATAAAAATAAAATAGATTAAAATAGAATTGTAGAAAATTAATCTTCTTAAATAAATAGTTTTTTCACTGCACTTTAATTTCTTTTTCATTACAATTTATAAATATTTATCTAAAGACAAAGGGACGACCTCGCTGCCTGCCCTTGGTAACTTATTTTGAATAAGACAGCTTTGTATATATATATATATATATATATATAATATATATATATATATATATATATATATAATATATATATAATATATATATATATATATATATATATATATATGCAGAAATACATTAAGAAGAAGAAGAATAGTCCTTTTTGGCGCGTTTCCGTTTCGTAACGGCTTAAGCACGTGTCTATTTATTTCCGGACTGTGTCTAACCTAATATAAATTTATATATTTGCATATATATATACACACATATATATATATATATATATATACATATATAATAAATGTAATGGCGGCGTTATCGCCATATTTACAAAATAAAAGTTGGCAACACTGCTGAAAACAACTTCACGCGGTGTTAATAATCCGTTATTCACCAAGTTGAATTTTTCTTCGTTTCTTTTTTATTAATGATTTATTTATTTGTTATCTGTTTACCATTTTGCATTAATTAATTTATTATAGATCAATTCTAATTACATCTATTTAAATAATTTATTACTCTATAAAAAAATTAATTAAATAAACAAATACTGAGAATGGCAACTTGAAATGCATTCATAATTTCATTTAATTTTAACAAAATTCCGATTATCTATGATGTGCATTAATAAAATAAATAATAAATTTCTTTACTCGAACAGAACAACTTAACAACAATACAATTTATAAAAAATATAAATCACTACACCTTTACCCAAGTATACCAACATAACAAAATAAAAATAGATAAAAATACCGTTTGGGACTAGGAAGATGTATGTCATAATAACAAAAACAAAACTCACCAGAACACTTGGAGCTGCGCAGGTGATCTCCTAGAGAATTACTCGACAGCAAAACGCTTTTATCCAAACCTAAAAAAAAGATTACAATAAATAAAATTAAATATTATTGGCAAATTGTTGGTAAAGAAATTCGGTATAATCTTAAACACTTTGGCCACAAAAACAAACTCTAACAATAGAAAGCGTTGTGGTGTAGTTTAAAGAAATGTTAAGATTAAAAATTGATTTATTGGTTTAAAAATATTGAAGCCATAAACAACAATGTGGTAACAACCCCTGTAAGCAAAAGGCCGTCCTCGTCTCCTGCCCTAAGTAAATGAGCTTAATACTGTTTCACATTTAGACTACTTTTCATGAACGTCACCGATAGCTAACATGCAAACAAACTTGTTCAAATAATTATTTTGGCTACTAAAACAAACAATAATCTTAAATTACAGTTTGGCCACAACTGCAAAAAAAATAAAGTTAAGCTTCATATATCTCCCGCACAATAGAGAATGTCGCTGTATGCTTTGAATACATTTTTGTATTGTCTGAAAGACATTCTTTGTCTTTGGAAAAGAATAATGTGCGGTTGGTTCTTTGTTAAGATTTTCTTTTTAATTTTCAGATTTGTTTAGTAACCAGTGGTGTGAAATATACTAGGTGTGAGTGGTATTTTGCCTTAAACCAATTTTTATAAAGTTCATGACACAAGTTATATACACGTCGATTTATTTAAACAATAAGAATTAAGAATAAGCTATTTGGGTCAAATTTTCAACTAGAATTTTTTGCTTTCACTAAAAACTGATTACTGCAATTTTCAATACACATTTTTCAAACAGACTTGTATGTAGTTATATTAATTATAGTACCCATACGTATGTATGTCCTAAAATTCTGCCTATTATCCAAATATTGAATATTTATTATAATTCAATCATTTTCATAGGCCTCTAATATTTGAGGATGTTCATTAGATCATACACTCTATCATCATCTTAAGTTTATTTAAAAATGCAAAAAGAAATAAGTTTTTTATATATTTTTACGTTTCAGAGGTTTCTGAACATTTTGGCATACCTTACAAAAAAATGGATGTATGTGTGTGTGTGTGTGCGGGTACAAATTTTTGCCGACGATTTCGGGAACACGCTTCAACCGATTTGAATTATTCAAAAAAACATTCTATTCGTATTGAAAAGGAGACGTGCTGATTAGTTTTTGGCAGAGGCAGGTCTAGTCGTTTCGAAGCACCGGCAAAAAGTGCCAAAAACGGTAACTCCGTTTTTAAGAGAACGGAGCGTCCGATTTTAACAATTCAAAAAACATTTTTCTTGTATTGACAAGATGAAGAACTAATTAAATTTTGGGAAGCCAGGTCTAGCGGCTTTAGAGATCTAGTGAAAAAAGTAAAAAAAAAAATCCATTTGGCAATCAAAAATAATCATTAGACATATGCACGTGAAATTATCAGATATTTTATAAAGATTTTAACAATAAGTATAAATTTTGTTTACATCCCTATGGGTTCCGTACCAATGTTTATCCGTTAGACTGCGAAGCGGCGCTTACGCGCATTTACATTTTGTCTCTATGCAGTTGAAGCAGTACGATTGCTTTGAAAAAAAGTTCAGAATTTCCAAAATATGTCAAAATAAAAAAAGAAAAAATTTCCAAAAGTTTTGTTTTCAAATCTTTTTGTTTCAAATCTATTTTTTTACAAAGCTTAAAAGAAATGTATTCTTTTTTTAAAAAAAAATAATTTTTGGTACGGGAAGTACCAGCAATTTGCCTTAAGGCACGATGCCATACACCACTAGTTTATAATTCAACCATTTTCCATAAGTCTCTAATATTTTTAGGATGTCCATTTAGAGATCATGAACTCTATCGCTATATTAAAAATGCAAAAAATACTTATTCAACATTTAAATTAAATTATGAAGCATGACTATTCTAAAACTAATATCTTTCGAATACGTTTTAAATTTTTAAAATCGTTTCAGGATTTTTGGCTAAAACGAGGCTGTAAATTTTTGTACTTCTCAGCTAATTATATAAAAAAAGGCATTCCAAAATTTAAAATCGATCAAGCAGTTTTCGAGAAAACGACAACAAAAAGTCAAATTTTCTTTCACAAACGCATACTTTTGACAATTCAAGTGTCAAACAATTTAGAATGACTTGAAATGTCAAAAAACATGTGCAAACAGAAAATTTGCAAATCGGATTTTCTAGTCCAAACCCAAATATTAAGTATTTTTGGCTTCTAAAATTTAAAATCGGTACAGCAGTTTTTGAGAAAACATCGACGAAAAGTCAAATTTTTTCTCGCACACGCACACTTCTTACAATTTCGATGTCAAACGATTCAGAATGACTTCAGAAAGGTCGAGAACACATAAAATTGGCAAATCGGATTTTCTGGTAAAAACATAAAATTCTCCTCCGGGAAGTCAAGTAAGTAGTAAGCTTACTGCTTACTCTATTATTTTTCTACTTCCTCTCCCCATCGACCTGCCTTCGGTGTCTCTCATCTGCATCATCTCATGTGTGAGAAAATCCTTCCCTAATTGTTAGGGTGTGCGCGCACGCGCTGTTTATTTTTTTCTATTAGGGGACTTTTGATTTCCATCCAAGTGAACAACGACACAGTAACAATTGTCATCATTTCTATTCTTTTCTATTTTTCTAAATTGCCTGCGACATGCACACCGTATAAATATAAACATGAAATCACTGACGATGGCTATTATAATGATCGAAACGTTCATGGTAATGCATTTTTCGCGAAGGAATAAATTTTGATGTTGGAGAACAAATTTAGAGTATACCGCGTTGTTGTATGGGCCTATGATTTTTTTTAATTTGATTTTTTTTTTTGATAATTTAGAAATTAAATTTAAATTTTGAAATTGAATTAAAATTTTAACTTTTTTTCAGAAATTTGATATTTAAAATAAACGTTTTTCTCAAAATTTTATGAAAATCTGAAAATTTTTGAAAATATTCGTTTTTTTTTTGAAAATTGCGATTTTCAAAGTGTTTTTTTTATCATTTAGAAATCAAATATAAATTTTGAAACTAAATTAAAATTTTGATTTTTTTCAGAAATTTGAAATTAAAAAAAAAACGTTTATCTCAAAATTTTATGAAAATCTGAAAATTTTTGAAAATATTCGATTTTTTGGAAATTGCGATTTTCAAATTGTTTTTTTTTTGTATCATTTAGATATGAAATTTAAATTTTTAAATTACAATAACATTTTGATTTTTTTCAGAAATTTGAAATTAAAAAAAAAAACGTTTTTCTCAAATTTTATAAAAATCTGAAAACTACTGAAAATATTCGATTTTTTTGAAAACTGCGATTTTCAAATTGTTTTTTTTTTTGATCATTTAGAAATCAAATTTAAATATTGAAATTAAATTAAAATTTTGAATTTTTTCAGAAAGTTGAAATTAAAAAAAAAACGTTTTCCTCAAAATTTTATGAAAATCTGAAAATCTGATTTTTTTGAAAATTGCGATTTTCAAATTGTTTTTTTTTTATCATTTAAAAATCAAATTTAAATTTTGAATATAAATTAAAATTTTGATTTTTTTCAGAAATTTGAAATTCGAAACATTTTTGAAAATATTCCATTTTTTTGAAAATTGCGAAATATTCTCAATATTTTTGTAAGAAATCAATTTTTTTTTAAAATTGATATTTTTTGAAATTTGTTTTTTTTTCGAAAATGATGAAAAAAATCGAAAATATGAGTTTTTTGAAAATTTTCAAAGTTACAAAATTTTCTTTAGAACCATTTTTTGCACACCGTCTACACAAGCAAAAGGTTTTTTGAATTAATCTAAATTTGATGATCCGGTCTCTCAAAAAAATGCATAACCGTCTTTACACCCTTTGCGCTCCATACCTCCGGAACGGCAAGATATGCCTTTAGCAAAAACGCCTCGCGATCGAGTACGAACTGATTTTTTTTTCAATCATACAAATAATTAATTCCGTACTGTCGAAAATGTCGAAAACATTTGTTTGAACCATATAAATAAACTTCATCTTTGAAACGTAAATATATATGAAAATTTTCAATTTCAATTTTTTGGGATTACTATAACTTACCCTATGGGAAGTTAATTCTTTTTTATTTCACTCACCGTTCCTAGTGTTTTTATCGTTATTATGTTGGCTATCGCTATTCCGTGTCGTCAAGTTGTTATGACGTGAAGTTTGTTGTTGTTGCGACACATTGTTTGTACTGATCGACGTTTGTGGCGCTGTCGTCGCATCTGAAGAACATAAAGTGTCGGCTGATAGGCGGGTGCTATTGTAGATGTCACTGTAAAAGAAATTATTAAAAAAAATATTAATAGAGAAAAATAAATAATGCTTATAGTGATTAAAGGTTCAAGTTTTGTGATAAAAATCTTGTGTCTTGTAATAAAAGTTTTGTTGTTTTGATTGATGTGTATTGGAATTGAAGTGGGGGTATCGCAATAAAAGTCGCAATAAAAGTCTTGCGTCTTTTAAGAACTCATTACTTGTTTTTCAAGCCTAGTAATTTAACATTACTGCCTTGGATTATAACAAAAGTACTGTAAATTATAATCCAAATCTTGTGTTTTCTTTAAAATCTTTATTCTTGTATTCAAAATCTAGTATCTATCCAGTCTCATGTTTTATATTTGGAGTCATATGCATCCTGCGTTTGGAGTCTCTGAATATATCTTTTGTTCAGACTACTAGGCCTTGCATTTAGAGTCTTATGTTGACTGCATTCTGGACTCAGACTTGTGTTGAATGCCTTGATGCTCATATTTAAAGTCTTTTGCCATGTATTTAAGAATATCTTAGATCATCTGGTTTTTATACTTGCCTAAATGCGCTGGCAGTGCTTAGGAGACCTGCCGTCCTGTCCTGGAGCGCTGCCTTCGCCTTCTCAACGCTCTGCTTGAGTTGCTCAAAGGTGCTCTGGTGCAACCCGTACCTTGTCCAGTCGCCACCGGTGACAGTCTAAAAAAATATTAATTTTGTTAATTAAAACCAGGTTTTGTCTCTAGTTGCACATCATAAAAAACGAGACAAAAGGTTACAACTCACCAGGCACAAGACACCAGATGGACCAAAAAAATTTTGTGGACCATTCTGTCTTGACAAGTGGTCATGACTCACCAAAAACAAGACCCTATACCTCTACCGTCAACCCAAATAGATTTTGTAGTTCATCGTGTATGGTGTTTTGTTTCTCGTTGCACATCATAAAAAAGCAAGGCAAGTGGTCACAACTCACCAAACAAAAGACACAAGACCTCTACCCAAATAGATTTTATGGTCCATCTTATCTGGTGTCTTGTTTCTCGATGCACATCATAAAAAAATAAAACAAGTGGTCACAACTCACCAGACACAAAACACCAGACCTCTACCCGAATGGATTTTATGGTCATCATATCTGGTGTCTTGTTTATGGTGTTTTGTTTCTCGTTGCACATCACAAAAAAACAAGACAAGTGATCACAACTCACCAGATACGAGATACCAACCCTCTGGTTGGTCCAAATATATCTTATGCTCCATCCTGTCTGGTGTTTTGTTTCCCGTTGTACATCATAAAAAAACAAGAAAAGTCGTCACAACTAATCAGGCACAAGACACCAGACGTCTACCCAAATAGATTTTATGCTCCATCCTGCCTGGTGTCTTGTTTATGGTGTTTTGTATCTCGTTGCACATCATAAAAAACAAGAAGTGATCACAACTCACCAGACACGAGACACCAGACATCTACCCAAATAGATTTTATGGTCCATCCTATCTGGTATCTTGTTTATTATGTTTTGTTTCTTGTTGCATATCATAAAAAAACAAAACAAGTGGTCACAACTCACCAGACACAAGACACCAGACCTCTACCCAAATAGATTTTGTGGTTCATCCTGCCTGGCGTCTTGTTTATGGTGTTTTGTTTCTCGTTGCACATCACAAAAAAGCAAGACCAGTGATCACAACTTACTAGAAACAAGACACCAGGTATAAAACCGCTACCCAAATAAATATTGTGGTTTATCCTGCCTGGTGTCTTGGTAAGGTGTTTTCTTCCTCGTTGCACATCATAAAAAGGCAAGACAAGTGGTCATAACTCACCAGACACAAGACACCAGACCTAGACCCAAATAGATCTTATAGTCCAACCTGCCTAGTATCTTGTTTCTCGTTGCACATCATGAAAGAGCAAAACAAGAGGTCACAATTCACCAGGCACGTGACACCAGACCTTTACCCCATAGATTTTATGGTCAATCCTGCCTGGTGTATTGTTCCTTGTTGCACATCATAAAAAACAAGACAAGTGGTTACAACTCACCAGACACATGACACCAGACCTCTACCCAAAAAGATTTTGTGGTCCATCCTGCCTGGTGTCTTGTTTATGGTGTTTTGTTTCTAGTGCCTTGTTTCTAATGTTGTATATCTTACTCCAAGTTTCTAGTGTCAAGGTATGTTGTATTTGGTGTATTGTTTTTAATGTTAAATGTCTCAATTCTAATGGCTAGTGTCTAGTGTGTCTTGGCTTCAATTTTCTAGATTCTAATCTAGTGTCTCATCTCTTTTGTCTTATCTGGTTGTGTCTCATCTCTCTTGTCTGGTCTGGTTGTATAGTATCATGTTCCTACTAACCTTTGTCCAAAAAAAGCCTCATGTACAGTATCAAAACTCAAGTCTGGTGACTAGCAATTGATGCCTTGTATTTTGTATTTAGTGTTTTACGTCTAATTTCAAGTCTTGGCGTTTCGTATCCATTATCTCACCTGTGCAAGACCGCCAATACAGTCGTGCTCGGTTTTGATCTGACCAAGACCACCACTGATGACGTCACTGAGAGAACCTCCGACACCATTGATGACGTCAGTCAAGGAACCTCCAGTCAGGACAGAGTGCTGGTTCTGAATCTGGGAAGTGGCTGATGAAGTTGTCGACAGGTGGTGTCGTTTCAGATCTAGGGCGGCCTAAAGAAAAAATATACAATGAGACAAGTCCAAGAAATGAAAAGACTTCTAATTAAGTTTTAGGTGATTCAAATAATGGTGTATTTGTTACCTGATAAGAGCACGATGACGTCATTTCGTACATGACGTCACAGGATTTGTCCCTGTCGATCTTTTTCCGTATTTTCTTCCTGGGGACAGAAGATTTGCGCTGACGGTATACCAACCTGAAAAAAGGAAATTATTAGATCTTTAGAATAATTCCAGGCAAGCGCCTGATTAGAAAACACTGTTCATTGATAAAATATAATTGGATACTTAATATTTTTATAATATTTCAAATATTGAATGTAACTGCAATTTTAAAAATAATTTCAGGCAAGTCTTAAAATTGACTGACAACTAAATTTAAAATTTGTCTAGTGCTTTGTTAATTATAATGAAAATACATAATTGTAACATGAATAATATTTCGAAAATCAATTAAAAAAAAAATTCAGGCAACTCCAGAAATTGCCTGAAAAATAAATATTGAGTTTATTTAATAATCATATTAGAAGCAACAACTGTTAACTTCAAAACTATTTCAAATATTCATTTTAAATACTTTTGAACATAATTTCAGGCAAGCCTAGGAATTGCCTGACGATTAATATACAATTTTAATAATTAAATATATAAATAATAATGGTTTTAATTATTATGACTATTTCAAACATCGATTTATATAAATTTTAAAAATAATTTCAGGCAAGTCTTTAATTTGCCTGACAACTAAATTTAAAATTTGTCTAATGCTTTGTAATTATAATAAAAACATATAATTGTAACATGAATACTATTTCAAATAACAACAGGAAAAAGAATTTCAGGCAAATCCAGAAATTGCCTGAAAAATAGATATAGTCTAAAAATTGCCTGACGATAATCACACAATTTTAATAATTAAATATAAAAATAATAATGGTTTATATCCTTAAGACTATTTCAAACATTGATTTGAAAAAAAAATATTTCAGGCAAGTCTACAAATTGCCTGATGAATAAAAATCAATTTTTATAATAAGTACATTAAAAATAATGACATATCTTTGAGACAATTTCAAGCATTTATTTAGATAAATTTTAAAAATTATTTCAGGCAAGCCAATGAATTGCCTGATAAAAAAATAATCAATTTTTATTATGTTCGAATATAAGTGCACTAAAAATAATGATTTACATCTTTGAGACTATTTCAAGCGTTGATTTATACAAATTTTAAAAATTATTTTAGGAAAGCCCATGAATTGCCTGACGAAGATTATTAATTTTTTTTTAAATATCTAAGGCAACAATGTCTGATAGACAGGTCCTGAGTTTTTGAAAATGTTTATGTTCGAAATTAATAATAATAATTATACTAACTTAATTAATATTAATATTACAGAATGAATAAGGTTATACAAATGTTATTCAAATTAAAATCATTTCAGTAATGTCAGACAAGTCCTTATTTTTATCTTAAAATTCAGCAACATAAATTTTAAAGTAAATAAAAAATTAAAGGCCTGACAGAAAAATCAAATCATATTAATAACAAATATGAGAATTAATATTTTAGATAATTAATGCTTGACAAGTTTTCTAAAATTCAGGAAAGCTTCAGGCAACTTGAATATTAGTAATACAAACAAATAAATTTGCAAATCGAAAATCAATTGAAATAGCATGATTTTAAGGTATTTCAATTGTAGTATTGCTGAAAAACGCTTCATTTATGCTCAGGCAACTTATTTTATTTATGCTCAGGCAACCTTCAGGAAACTTTGTCATTAATAATATGAAAAAACTAATTTCACAGATTAGGAATTATTAAAGATTAAATAGCAATAATATTAAAGATTAAATAATTTCAAGGATATTATTGTAATATGTCCAAACAAGTCAATTTTTTTTATTGCTCAAGCAACCTTCAGGAAACTTTGTTATTATTAATATGAAAAAGATAAATTCACAAATTAGAAATTAATAAGATTTGAATATTCTGATTTTTTCTGAAATCATAATAATAATAAATATGAGTATAAATATTTTAGATAATTAATACTTGACAAGCTTTTTAAAATTCAGGAAAGTTTCAGGCACCTTGAATATTAGTAATAAAACAAATAAATTTGCAAATCGAACATTAATTGAAATAGCATGATTTTAAGGTATTGCCAAAAATGTCTGATTTTTTTATGCCCAGGCAACTTTCAGGCAACTTGATAATTAATTATATAAAAAGCTGATTTCACAAATTGGAAATTAATAAGATTTACATATACTGATATTTTAATAGTCTATTTTTTTAATATTTTTGAATGATTCTAATCCTGACAAATTACAGGCAACTTAAAAATTAATAAGTTGAAAAAATACATAATAATAAAAAATATTAAAAAAAGCAAGTATGCAAATTTGTCTGATCATTCGCCAAAAATATTTTCCATAAAGTCAATAACTATAATATATAAGAATCTAACCTCATTTTAAAAACTAATATTTCATTAAAACAACACAAAATTATTTAAATAAAAGCACATTATATTTTTCACACACAATTGCTAGAATTTTATTTTTAGTTCCGATACACACACACAGATGGCAAAAGAGCAAAACGCACTGACTAAAAAAATTGCCTGAATGCAAGTTGTAATAAGAGTAGTTTTTTCCTAACAGAGGCGAACTAGAAAAAAATATATGGATATATATATATATATATATATATATATATATATATATAAACTGAAAACTTCTGGCTGACTGAAGGTCAATTTTGTGAGTCATGCAATATCAAAAAGGAATGAGAAGGAATAGGGCACTAATTTATTAAATAAAATTAGTCTTCATAGCAATTATAAAAGAGAAACATGTAAACTATCTTTAAATTTCCAAAAAAAATATTGTTTTCACAATTTCACTTATCATGTAATTGTGTTTGTAGAACTTCATGTAACTGAAATTAACATACATTTATTGACTGCTTGTTTGTTTTGAATATTTCGCTGGCGATACAGTTTCATTCTTTGAGCAACTATAGTATCTGTCTTGCCTATAAAAATATTTTCCATTTATATAGTAACCTCGGAAAACGAGAATAATACAAATTACTTCAATAAACTTACATTTCAGTAATAGGGTGCTATTTTAGAAATTCATATTTTAAATTTCAAATTATGATGATGAGACAAACCTAGTCTCAAAACGTTTGTAAAATTATATTTAATAAATTAGAGCAAAAAAGAGTGCTGTTTATTAATAGGGCCCTATTCCTTCTCATTCCTTTTTGATATTGCATGACTCACCAAATTGACCTTCAGTCAGTCAAAAGTTTTCAGTCTACTACAATACGTATGTGTGCATTTAGTAAGAACCAAAAGTTGGAAGAGTTAACACGTAATTCTATTTCTGATATTCATATTTTATATTTTAAATTATAATACACTGATGATGATACATATTTTATATTTTAAATTATAATACACTGATCTCAAAACGTTTGTAAAATTAATATTATTCAATAAATCAGAGCAAAAAAAGAGTGCTGTTCGTTCATATTTCTAAATTAATATTTAACCACTCAGAATACATTTGACCGATTTGGCCATTTTTTAGTCTTAAAAAATTCGTGCTAATCCTGAGGTTGTGGGAAAGGTGAAATTTTATTTCAAAACCGCATAGTAACTTTACACCTGGGTGGGACAAAAAGGTCCTACTATACAAATCCTGGCAAAGATGTAAAAAATGAAAAATAGCAAATAAAAAATGTACCAATGTAAGTTACAGTTTGCATTGATTATAGCTAATTGTTATACAGGGTGTCACAGAACACTTAACTGTTCGGAAAAATTCAGAAAAAAAATTAAATCCATAGTTCAATAAAAAGTTTTAGTTCTTCAAAAATTGGGGAAATTGTTATTGAAGTAAAACTTCTTTAGGCGCGATATGGGTGTAAAAATTTTTAGGCGCGACACGGGTGTAAATCCGTACAAATGCAACGAAAATGCCAACGTGTAGTTGAACACTACGACGCCGTAAGCGCTGATGTCGCGAGTCGCGATACACTCCCGTCATGTCATGCGTAAGTCGAGCGCTAAACCCGCTAAACCCTATATGAACTTGCATTAATTGAATCACGTTTTTTTACAAAAGAAGAGGTTGCTGTATTATGTCCTCATGGAATAAGACTTTTCTTAGAGAATAAATGTGCCATGGAATATAATAAATTTATATTGAATTGAAAGTCTCGTTGAAGACAAAATAATATCTACTGTCACGGATATTTATGTAGGTTGCCATGCGACAGATCAACAATCATACATTCGTCAGCAGTTTCAAAAAAATCGGTTATTGATACCGGGGCTTTGCCGTATGAAATAATTTTAGTTCTGAATAAATTTTACATAATAACAACTAATATTGATGTAAGTGATGGCTTAGCTAATGGTTGTGTGGGAAAATTAGTGTACATAGAACGTGGCGATAATGATGAACTTCTACGTTTATGGTTTGAATTTCCCGGTAAGATAGGTAACAAAATTAGGAAGAAAGCTTCACATCATATTCAAACTCTTAATATCAGTAGGACAGCTGTGCCGATGCTCAGGAGATCTTATTATTATTGATGTTATATGATTATTAAAAGATGATTTTTAAAATTCAAATATGATGTTTTTTTTATTTTTATCTTAATTGCCTACTCATACAATATTAAAAGTTTTACTTCAATCGCGTGTGATCCTTACGCGCACTCTTTTTTATTTTTTAATGGGGTCCTGTAATGTTTATTCACGGTTATAGTTTCTAAATTTAAATAAACGAAATTAATAGAAATTAACCACAATAACTAAAAAAAATTGTCATGATCACCAAAGCTCCAGGTTGCACTTAAAAGCTCAATTTTCAAACAAAGTAATATAATTTTTTTTAGGACAAATAAGGTTAATACTATCACCCCGTTTCGGCTTGACGTTGAGTTCTGGGATACCCTATATATATATATATATATATATATATACATATATATATATATATATATATATCTAAATGAAGTTTGCGAATAGTTGAGAGCAAAGTCAATTGGTACTTCCGGATTAAAAATAAAAAAAAATATAAATTAGCTAAGAACGCCACCAATATAAATACAGCGGATGAAACTGTTTATAAATTATAAACTAGTGGTGTATTGCATCGTGCCTTAAAGCAAATTGCTGGAACTTTCCTTCAAATACTGAATGTTTTCAAATAGATTATTATAAATATTGTTACATTGTCTAATATTTATAAGAATTATATAAACTGAATTAAAAAGTTAAAATTATGCATTTAAAGTCTGTAAGTGAGCTTTAGAACTTTAGCCAGAATTAAAATTAAAATCATTCAAAACGGATGTTTATTTTTCTCAAAACCTGCAATTTTTTGAACATTTGGCTTTGTATCTTCAAAATGGCTGGACCTGCCTTTGCTAAAAACTAATCCCCACTTCTTCTCATCAGTACGAATTGAATGTCTTTTGGATCATTCAAATCCTACCCACTAATCAGCACATCTCCTTATCAATAGGAATCGAATGTTTTTTGAACTATTCATATCGGTTGATCCGTGCGCCGGAAAACATGGACAAAAAATTGTATCCATACGTACATATAAACACACACATCCACTTCTTCTGAGGTTTCTGAGGCCAAAATGTTCAAAAACCTGTCAAACGTGAAGACATGCGAAACTTTTCATTTTCGATTTTTGGCCTATTACTGTATCTATCCTACGGGAAGTTAATAAATATATATGTTATAATTCAAACATAATTTCTCAGGGCGAAAGATGAGGATGTATCTTGGATGATAAGACATATCTCATTCTTGCAGATCCATTTTTATTATTTTTACATTTTTTTTTTCAAAATATAATACGCCATCAGCAATAATATTATAGTAGCCTTAAATTTGTTTCATAAATTATAAACTATATAATTAGTTTATTTTATACTAATTATTAAATTATAAAATAAAATACATATTATTAAATACGTAGTTAACTAATCAGCTACTGGTAACACACAAGTTACTGTGTATTATGTAAAATAGTGCAAAAAAAAAATTGTCTATTGATAAATAGAAACGATTATTGCAAATAAAACAATATATTTTAACATAAAAAACAAAAACAATTTATCTAGTGAATATAGTAACTTTTAACTTTTTATGTTGGTACTATAATGATATCTTAGTAATTTTAGTAACTTAGCTTCTTATGTTGGTACTATAATGATATATTAGTAACTTGTAACTTTTTATGTTGGAACTATAATGATATCTTAGTAACTTTAGTAACTTTCAACTTTTTATGTTAGAACTATAATAATATATTAGTAACTTAACTTTTTATGATGATAGATTAGTAACTTTAGTAATTCAATTAGTTTTAAATACCTTGCAAGCAACTTTCTAGTAGTTCGTTTAGTAACATTATTTAGTAATTACCAATTTTCTTTTTATTAATATTTTAATCTTGTTTCAAGCCTCTTTTAAATAATTTTTAGAGTAGATTACCAAATTTCTTTTTTCTTTTTCAAAATTAAAAATTCTGATTTTTAACAGTCTGAAGATAGTTTCAAAATAATTCCTCTTTTTATAACGTTGTATTAAAATAGCGATACGTTTCAGTTGAAGTTGAAGTGTGATTGTCTAAATGAATTACCCGACCACATTACCATTAAGACAGGAAGCCCCGTTTTAAATTAATTTTTGGACAGGACCGCACTCTGGCGACGTCTTCTAGAAACACATTCGTAAGAACTCACAGCGGTTGGAGGTTTATACGAGATTTGAACCATTTAAATAAATTGCAAAAAAATGTGGTTAAAGAAAAGTCAAACAAGTAACCAATCAGCTAGCAGTAAATACAAATATTAGATATTTTTTATGAAAATAGAAAGTTTTATATATTTACGTTTCAACATATTGGCATACATTAAAATTAGACAAAATGAATGTATATATTCGCTCTCAATGATATCATTTCTTTACGGGCCGATTGTAATTGGTGGTCGTATCACGTGAGTATGATTGCTTTGATTGTATAGTGAAAATAATAAAACAAATGAAAAATCTGACGTATAGGAAACGTGAGTTTATTGAAGTAATTTGTAATATTCGTGGTTACTATATATTTTTGAGGTTATTGAAATGAAAATTATTTTTATAGGCAAGACAGTTATTACAGCTGCTCAAAGAATGAGACTGTATCGCCAGTAAAATAGTCAAAAAAAAAACAAGCAGTCAATGAATGTATGTTAATTTTAATTACATGAAGTTCTTCAAACATGATTACATGATAAGTGAAATTGTGAAAACAATATTTCTTTAGGCGTTGTTTAACATAATAATTCTCTGCAATTTTATAGATATTAAAAAATATTAAAGTAGTACAGCTTTATTCTATCATGCCGAAGATATATCTTTTTCAGAATTATATCTCAGATACTTTTGGAAGTTTAGAGGTAGTATATATGTTTTTCGATCATGATGGCTATTAAGTATTACGAAGTTGTATATTTTTATAAATAATGAAGAATAAATTGATATATGATATTCAGATTTATCACTCTAAACAAGAGATCATGCACAACAATAGTTTGTGTAGCTGTGTATCATTTATATACAGATATACTTCATAATGAACATCTATGCAGTTTATTTTTTGATAGTGTTAATGAAATTATTCAAGATTATTATATGTTCACTGTGTGAACGAATATTATAGAATTGATTAATCAGCAATTTCTTCATTGTTCTAATAAACGTTCAAGTCCTAAATGCTAATTACAATGACAAACCGATCACTTTAATTACATTATTATTTCCGAACATTATAAATCTTTTTAATGATATTGTAAATATATAATTTATAATTTTTACTATATAAATATGTATAATGGTTGACATTAAAAAATGTGTGCATCACGAGTGTTACCATATTACTAATAAACATTACTCAAATGATGTGTATATTTTACTTAAATGCCATCTCGTACAATAGCAAATAGTTTTAGCAAATACCAAAATAGTTTTTACTTTACGAGCACTCTTTTTTTTACAGAATATTAAAATTTCATATAAAATATATTACCGAATTAAACAATATTAATGTAAATTACTTGAAAAATTGAATTGTATTAATATAATGTGCTGTATTTTATAAAGGTGCGACACACACGAGTTAAAAATTATATTTGCGTTGATTTAATAAAAGTGTTTTATTAGATTATTTTATCAGATTGTTATATCAGATATATCAGGACCCTGTTAAGAGATTATGTTTTATACAATTTTCCGCATAAGACGCGTTTTTGGTCAAGTTTTTTGAAAAGAAAACCCTCTTCAAGGACGGGGTCAAACGATTATGCTTATTAGATTTCTCGCATAATACGTCACATTACTCGGCCCTCGCAACTTTGAACAAATCGTTCATGTAACGCATAATAAGCTTTCTCGCTTAATAAGCATTTTTGACTTTAACCCTGAAAAATCGTATTAAAGGGGTTCTACTGTATATATAACTTGAGCATTATTAATGACGTCTCGCATCCGAAAAAGAGAAATGGTGGATCTATTAATCTTTTGTTGAGCTTTTGTCCGAAATTAATCGTCCGGATAAATTATATATATATATATATATATATATATATATATATATATGTGTGTATACTAGCTGACCCGGCAAACGTTGTATTACTAAATAAGAAATTACTAAACAATTTTCAGAGAATTAAAATAATTACTAAATTATTATAAGTGTGTAAGTATGGGTTGTATGATGTAATATAAAAACAATAAAACCCAAAACTCTACTTTTTTAATATAATATAATCTATATTAACAATACTCGTTTAGCAGGATTTTGCTAATACTAATTGTTAAATATGGTATAATCTAATCCAATTCTTTTTTGGCCAGAATTAAACTTAGATTTAATTTGTGTAAGAATGGAACTAAGGGTTGTATCGCATTTGCACACCAAGGAACCAAGGAACTTATTGTTAGTATATCAGATAAATTGCTCTAATTGCAAAGTTTTTAATATCGGAAAAACTAGCCAAAACCTGAGTAAACGCCATCATCAACACAAAAATAACTCTAAAAATACTAAACAATTCAAAACTATGTTAACCGAGCATATAAATAATCAAAACCACGACATAGATTCTTTCAACTCAAACACATTTCGAATAAAACGTAATTAAAGAAGATTCGCTGAGGGATTGTTTTTGCAATTGCATAACGACAGGGTCATAAACAAACAATTCGACAACACGGCCCTGAACGAAACAAGCACGTGGTTCCTAAATAACGTGTCAAAATTTCTTAAAAAATGACAAGATCCCATTGCTTTTTAAATTTCTTATAAAATTTGAACACATATTAAGAACTGCTTCAAGAAAAACGTCACATTTTCAGACTCCGAATACTAAATACATAGTTTCGACAACTTATTAAAGTTATTCATGTTTATTTGTGATGTTAAAAAATATATCTTGTACCACTATGCACATACTCATACCAGGGTTTAATAATGTTGTTATCTGTTATATTAGGATACAAAATATAAGTTTTTTTATTATTATTATCATTTTTCTATACAATTTCTTATATATTATTATTTAGTTTTAGGTTTTATAGTTAAATTGATTGCCACTGATTGAAGGCTAAGATGCTAGCCGAAACGTATGAATTTTAAATAATTTTCTAAAAAACTCTCATACTATTTTTTATCACGTAACACCCAACTTTTAAACTCAAGTAAAATATATATATATATATATATATATATATCTTGAGATTTTCGTTGTTATGCCTTTTAAATGTTCAGGAAACAAAAAAACACTTTCGACGCCATAAATGCATATATTAAACACGTTGTTATCTATCTTCACATTCTTATGCAATTTATATATATATATAGATATATATATATATATGGTGGTTATATATATATATAGATATATATTTTATAAGATATATATCTATATAATATATATATGTTTATATATATTTATATATATATATATATTTATGTATCTAATATATATATATATCTATATATATATTAGATAATTATTATTTAATTTAGATAAGGAGAGAACAAATAATAATAATATTATTAATAATGATACAGATGATGATGATGAGATGGTACAATATCACTTATGAGCCTAGACCAAAATTAGAATAACATAAATAATTATATACAAACTGAAATAAACTTGAAAACACAAAAGAAGAGAAAATGGAGACGTAGAAAATAATAATTATAGGATAGAGAGGGGCTTGAAAATCCGCGGGTTAAAAAGATCTACCAACAATATCACAAAACCAAATAAAGTTAAAAAAAAATTAACAACAATATTTGAAAGTAGAGCGCAAAAAAGGTATGACCAGCCAGTATGATCACTTTATTTTCATGTTTGAAAATCCATAACAAAAGTATATTCTTTCGTTTTTTAGGTTGTGTGAGCACTGTTGTTTAGTTTACAAGACCTCAATTAAATTTACAAGTTATACATTATTTAATTGTTTTATAAAATTTGTTGTTATTTTAAACAATTTTCAACACAAGGGAAACATTTATTTGTGGTGGCTCTCACAGCATGGACCTGCCTTCGGGTGTATTACCATTATCATTATATAAAGTAAAGACAAGCTAAGACGATTTTTCAGAAGTTCGATCAAAAACTCGTCTTAAGCGTGATTGCGTATTATGCGAAATAGGGACAAGGAATATTTGCAATAATTCACTCATAGTATGCAATCACGCTTAAGACGAGTTTTTGATCGGACTTCTGGAAAATCGTTTTAGCGGGATTTTACTTTATACATATATACAATACATTATACACCACAAACACTCAGCAGAACAACGTTTATATAACCTCTATTACATGTGGGTGGGGAAAGAAGGACCAACTGAACCTTAACCCTGACAAAGCGTAAATAATAAAAAAAATAGTTTAAAAAAATAGTAAATAAAAAGTAGATTAAGTCAAAGAAGAAATTTTGCATGAAATACATTAATAAGTTAGTCTACTCTGCTGATGATGAATATTTCGGACAAAATACCAGATCAAGGTTGTATATACAGTGTTATCTTTGGAAGAAATGTCATCAAATTTATTTTGTATTGGTTGAAAAAATGTAGCTAATATTTCGTAAAATTTATTTAAAATTAAAAACAAAACGTTTCATGGCTGTTCCTTTTTATTCAGCCTATAGGGCAAAAAGAACCAGATAACAAATTTTTAGAAAACAAACAAGAAAACGGCATTTCTACAATGATAATTAGCTGAAAGTTTTATTGAACATAGTCAGATAGTTGTTTGTCTGATATTTGTTTTGTGATATAAGTGTTTTGTTTTCACAATATAATTGCTCAAAGTCAAAATGGACCTTTGTGGTCTCGCCTACCTTACTATTGACTAAATACCAGATCGTGGTTGTATACAGTGTTATCTTTGTAAAGAATGTACCCATGAAATTTATATTTTGCATTGGTTGAATAATGTAGCTATTAATTCGTAAAAACCCTCTAGACATTGAACATGTTTGCTCCAAACAGTCCTATTTTACAACTTCATGGGGCTAAAGAAACCAGGTGAAACATTTTGGAAAAACAGCAAAAAAGAAAACACATTTCTATAATGATGAACTAGCTGGAAGTTTTACTAAACATAGTCAGATAGTTGTTTGTTTTGTGTAATTTGTTGTGATGTAAATGCTTTGGTTTTCACAATATAATTGCTCAAAGTCAAAATGGACCTTTGTGCCTCGCCCTACCTACTTCTTCCGGAATACCAGATGATTGTATATAAAGTTATCTTTGTAAAAAATGTACCCAAACATTTATATTTAGCATTGGTTGAATATTGTAGCTATTATTTCGAAAAATCCCTTCAGACATTGGACTGGCAGTCGCATTTTTCCCAGCCTATGGGGTAAAAAGAACCAGATGAAAAACTTCAGAAAAATAGAAAAAAAAAACACATTTCTACAATGATGAAGTAGCTACGAGTTTTAATAAACATAGTCAGATAGTTGTTTGTTTGAGATGTGTAAATTGTTGTTATATAATTGGTTTGGTTTGCACAATATAATTGCTCAAAGTCAAAATGGACCTTTGTGCCCTGCCCTACGCTCTATGTAATAACAATAATCAAATAGCTTACCATATGTATATTTAAAATTCTAACCACTTTACACCTCCAAAACTGTATTAGGATACCATCCCACACTTAATTTAATTAATAGATAATCAAAACACAAATTAAAAAACAGACATTACACACTATAAAAATCATTATAAATATTATTATTTTTATTATTTAAAGAACCACCACACAAACAAAATCCATTAAACTAGCACAGAGCACAGCACTAAAACCTAATTTTATTTAGTTACAGTATTAAATTATCAATTAAATTTAAATAATAAAAATCCATCAATTTTTTTCCAAAATTTGGTAAAAAAATGCGTTTACTTAAAACACTATTTCCCGTTTTCGTGTATTGGTAAGCGTGTTACTTTGCGCGAAGTTCACGCCGGACTGAGGATGTGCGGAAGGTTGCATACGTAACGGGAGGGCGCTGGCCGGGGGCGGGGTTTATGAAATATTCATCTGTGAAGGTGGGCAATATATATATATATATATATATATATATATATATATATATATTACAAAAGTAACTGTTCAAGTACCAAAAAAGCAAAAATAGTACACTATGCCAAAAATCAAAGTTAATATGTCTCCAATAGTTTATTGGTTGTTTAGGTAATTGTATCTATTCTACATATAAAATAGAAATAAAAATGTCTATTCTACATATAAAAAGAAATCAGATGTCTGTTCTACATATAAAATAGAATCAAGATGTTTATTCTACATATAAAATAAAAATCAAGATGTCTATTCTACATATAAAATAAAAATCAAGATGTCTATTTACATATAAGATAGAAATCAAGATGTCTATTCTACATATAAAATAGAAATCACGATGTCTATTCTTACATATAAAATATGAATCAAGATGACTATTTCACATATAAAATAGAAATCAAGATGTCTATTCTACATATAAAATAGAATCAAGATGTCTACTCTACATATAAAATAGAAATCAAGATGTCTATTCTACATCTAAACTAGAAATCAAGATGTTTATTCTAGATATAAATTAGAAATCAAGATGTCTATTCTACATATAAAATAGAAATCAAGATATCTATTCTACATATAAAATAGAAATCAAGATATCTACTCTACATATAAAATAGAAATCAAGATGTCTATTCTGCATATAAAATAGAAATCAAGATGTCTATTCTATATATAAAATAGAAATCAAGATGTCTATTCTACATATAAAATAGAAATCAAGATGTCTATTCTATATATAAAATAGAAATCAAGATATCTATTCTACATATAAAATAGAAATTAAGATGTCTATTTTACATATAAAATAGAAATCAAGATGTCTATTCTACATATAAAATAGAAATCAAGATGTCTATTCTACATATAAAATAGAAATCAAGATGTCTATTCTATATATAAAATAGAAATCAAGATGTCTAATAGAATATAATTCAAAGTGCAAGTTTCTATAAAATTTTCTATAGCTCGAATTTTGCTCTAAAAATTTTAAAGTATGGCAGGTTAGGTATTATAGATTAAGATTTTATAACTGTGGTTCAAGCAGTGCGCCCTGCTGAGCTCTTAAAATAACATAATACAAAAATAATACATTCGAGAGACCAAGTTTATAAAAAACAATTCATAATATTTCAAATTATAATAAACAGTTCTCGATAGAAGTTTCATTGAGTCGTCGTAGTACAAATGGTGCGTCCTGAAGAGCTCTCACTTTAAGGAATGAGTTATGATTATTATGATTGGTATGATGTTGCACCCCTACCTAGTAAAGGATTTGGGGCTAAAAAAATTAGAATTCTCTAACAGGGGCTAGATGAATCCACCACATAAGTCAAGTAAAACAAAAAGAGCATCGTAAAATTTATAACGCACGCGGACAGTATTTCAAAGCGCGAGTTATCCCAACTAAAGAAGCTCGAGTTCCTCTCCTTGTAAAAGAAATTTCATAGAATTTGTGAGCAAAAACAGTGCAGCCTCGCCGCTCGGCCTGGGCGAATAGAATGATATAGTAGATTGTTACATCAACATATAACAGTTTAATAAAGAGTTTAACGTCCTCGCCGCCCGCCCTGAGTAATTTAATTTAACAACAAATCGTTGTAAATATAATAATACTTTAAATCTAGCCATCTTCGTCGTTTTTAAATAATGTTATAAACCGGGGTCGTTTTTAACCGAACAAAAATACAGAAACTATAATCTTCGATAATAATATAGTCGCAGATGGCTTAAATCTAAAATTGAAGAGGCTTTTTAACGAGCTCCTCAGCCGATAAAAGAAAAATCGCTGTTGAATGAAAAAAAGAAAATGACAAGAGTGTTACCCTTCGTAAAACCGCATGAGTTGCCATTTCGGAGGTGTGGGGCACGGATAAAAAAGTGGGTAGTTTTATATATGTACTTATTATATTAATATATATATATAATATTTACTAGCTGACCCGGCAAACGTTGTTTCGCCATAAATAATATTTCTAGTATAAAATACTTAGTGTTAAAGATGGGGGTGATTAGACCCTTTCGGAATAGCTTATTGTATTTGATTCAATAGCTACTCCGAGGATTTTGTAAAATTAAGTATATTAAGGAAAATATTGAGGTTATCTGCGGCCCAGTCGAATTGTGGCTTGAAGTCCGGAACTCTCAGATCACTTTCGGAATTGGATGCTGAGGAAGGAATTGGCTCCAACAAGCACAATATGGAACACTGGTTGCAATTAATGAAAGGATTTATTCACATGAAAAACAGATAACACTAGAAAAATACATCAAACGGAAAAACAAGTGAACAACGTAAACAATAAACAAGAGAACTCATAAACGCTCATGATTAGCGTTTTATATACAAATCTTCTTTTTTCCTTTTTAAATTATATTGTTATGTGGCATGCCCCGCGAATTTACTGAGATTGAAAAAAAAATGATACAGTGGAAAATTTTCACAACTTTGCCATAGATTTGTAGTTCCCTATCAAAAACTCTTGTATCTTCAGATTTTAATTAAAAAAATTGCACCTTTTTGTAAATTGCTTTTTTTGAGCCATTTATCAACTATGTACTATTTGAGCACATCGGAAATATTTGTACAATGGGAAAATAGCTGGGTTTGGACAACCCTTGTTAAAAATATTTTTTTAGTGAAATTAATGCTTTGTCATAAGATCAGAAAAATACGAAGTAAAATTCCGTAAAAAACACTCACTGACTGGAACGTGTGAAGCAAATTTATTCGATAACTAAAATGTCTATTATGAAATAGAGATTTGTGGTAGGAGGGTGAAAATTTGGAGTTTATGCATTTTGTAATTCTGCATTATGAAAAGTAAAATTAAAAAAAACTGATTCCAGAATTTAAAAAAAATGTAGGTGTAGACAAACACTTGATAAAAATATTTTTTTTTTATTTGAAAAGAGTACTAAGTATTTTTCAATTTCGAATTATAAAAAAATTAAAATAATAAATACCTCAAAATTGAAAAAAATGTTTAAAGTTGAACAACCCTTAAAAAAATAAATTGTTTTTCAAAGTGACACTTAACCATTTTCATATACTCGGAAAATCTTAAAATAAAATTATGTCAATAATAATTCAAAAAATTATTTTAATTTTAAAAAAATTTGATTCCAGATTTAAAAAAAAATAGGGGTGCACAACCCTTGATAAAAATAAATAGATTGCAAAGTAAAGAAGATTTCTATGTATTTTCTCATTTCTATTTATGGAAAAATAAAAAATAGAAAATTAAACAAAAAATTTAAAAAAAAATGTTAGGGGTGGACAACCCTTTACAAAAATAAATAGTATTTTAAATGTATATATTTTGTCAATTCCGCAATAAAAAAATTAAAATAAAAAAAGTTGACCCAAAATAAAAAAACAGCGTGAGGGTTGGACAACCCTAATAATATTAAATTATATTTTAAAGCGTTTTCTTCAAAATCAAAAATCAAAA
>NW_020537134.1:174942-195642 GCF_003426905.1 Ctenocephalides felis | reverse complement strand
ATACAGATTGCAGAATAAAATTACAATTAAAAAAAATGATGATTATAAATATTTTTTTAGTATTTATTATTTATTTAATTTATCATAGTGAAGTCAAATTTCAAGTTCAGAAATGGTTGACAACTCCTGTACCGCATCTTGTTTAAAAGTTTACTATGTTGATATCAAAGATGCAACACGACAAAAATTGAAATTATTTACAAATGTAATAATATTGATAATCTTACCCTTTCCACTCGCTAAATCCAGAATTAACACGTATCTTGCCGCCGAAGCGGCAACCGAGTGGAAAGTGTTAAAATTATCAACGTTGAAACAATTCACCAGATACCGAACCAAAATGTAGGAATGCATATTATGCGGAATATGAGCATTTTTTCTCAAAGTGCAGGGATTTTCTAAAAGGGGTGTATTATGTGGAAAATTGTATTAAGCATGATCGTCTTAACGCATTTTTCTGTATATTTGAGAGCTCAGTCGAAATGTTTGTAAATTTACTTGGTTTTTAACGTATATTATTGTTGTTTTTGTTTTTCTCAAAAAAAAATTTTTTTTTGAATAAATATAGATAGTGTGATGCGTGCAATAAATTTCTAAAACGTATAATTTGAATTATTTAATTATAAATAAATGGAAGAATACATCAGATTCCAATGTACTGGCAAATAATAGATATATATATATATATATATATATATATATAATACGAGCTTTGAGCTTTTGCAGGCGTTAAGCTCATTCCCGGGCTGCGCCTTGCCTCGCTATATTAATTTTAAATTAAACTTTCATACAATCATACATACATACATACTCATAATAATAAATATATAATATATATATATATATAATATATGTGTGTGTGTGTATAGGTGTGTATATATAAATCGTTTTGATATTCCGAGTTATCAAAAGTTTGAAATAAGTTGCCTAAAGTTGTTTTCACTTGAATGACAACCAATACAAAAAACCGAAGTGTGTTTGCATCCTTAGCAATGAAAAGTTGAAAAGGGCACATCTTGGATATATATTTTATATATAAATTCTTCTGTACGGGTGTATGATTTGATACTTCTCCTAATCGGTTATTCGGATTTTGATAATTCTTTTTAGAATTTGTTAAAGGGAATTTTTAAGATTTAATCTATAAATAAAAATGAATCGCAAAATATGTTGGTAAACGCATAACTCAACAACGCCTGGATCAATTTGGCCAATTCTTCTTTTAAAATGTTCGTTGAAGTCCAAGGATGTGTTCTTACGATGAGAAAAAATGAATTTGAGCCGGGAAAATCCTAAGAACAGCTTTTTTCTTTTTCACATACAAACGTTATATTTTCATATTTCTGCCATCGGCGTTTGAGCGTTTTGGGTCTGAATTTTTTTTACTGTGCTCCAATTCGTATGAAATTTTGAAATTAAGTTTATCTTACTCTCAAGTTCAAAAGTGAAATCCTCATCATTTTATTTAAAGCAGTTGTACATTTAAGATTCATATGGGGTGGATGTATATACATTTCGGTATAAACTGTAGTGTAAAAAACATAATAATTTTTATTAATTGGTAAATATCAGTATAGGTTATTAAAAAAAATGTGAACTTTTGAATTGTAAACATAGTACAGGACAACGTCTGTCGGGTCGTCTAGTGAACGATAAAACTATAGTAATATTGTAGAAATAAATGGCAAAAATTACAAAAAACTACTTATTATTGTTGGCATTGAAAACATTGAACTGTCATCTGCTAGAAATGTCCATTCACTTGAAATTGAATTTACCTAAAATTATGAGCCTATAATATTAGAATATGATATATAAGAAAAATGTAATGTCTACATTATTATTGCCGAAAAACAGCTGAGATGTGCCAGAAATTAAAATAATATAAGATACAGTCAACAGTAATATGTTTGGCAGATGAAATCATATAATTCAGTTTAATTAACGTTAATAATAATAATAAGTTAGTCCAAAATTGCAAATACATTATATTTTTTTAAACTTATGCATGTCGCATTTGAATTACTTTACTAATTATTTAACAAAAAAAAATATTTATACTTATTAAAAAATGATCTAGAATTTTGTTCATGTGACAAAAATCATTGTTTGGCATTGGATATGGAATATTTAGCAAGTTGATCTTAGATTGAATAGTGCACATATGAACTAGGATTTTAAAAATTAATTCACCTAATATTTCAACGTAAACGATAATGTTTATTAAATTATTAGTAAAAAAAAAATTACTTTAGAAATTATAATTGCCAAAAAGCAACTAATATATCATACAAGATTATGAAAATTATAGACTAAATTATTGAAGCAATTATGTTGTATGGTAAAATCAAGTGCGATTGCAATTTTTCCATTTATTTTTACAATATTATTATAGTTTTATAATTCATAACGTTTTAAAAATTTTCCTTAACCAACTCCAATAAGATTTATCAAAATTCGAAAAACCGTGTAGGAGGAGTTTGATTTCATAGATCCGTACAAAAGAATTCTATATATAAGATATATGCGTTTCTTTGTGTCACTGAACATTACTGTAATATAAGTTCTAAACGTTATATAAGCATGTAACAAAAATAATATTAATGTAGTAAGGAGCTTGAGATCGAACCGAGTACCTCGTTGCTATAAGATGTGACCCCCAAACTGGAGTGTCTTAAAAATGACTTATGCAAAACTTTAAAAAGCGAAACGTCAGTCTTGCATTCCTCAGAATATATACATATCCCACCGCCAGTATCAGATTTCAAGTCGACTTTCCCGACCGCCACGCGTCCTGCACGCGTTCGCGAACCGCCGTCCGCCGTCGTCCTCCGCCGCCGTCACGCGTGACGCACGAACACGCGCCGACCCGACCCGACATCGCACGCAACACGTAACGGAAAGAGACGACGCTATACATTTTCCATACAAAACGTCTATCCGTCTCCCTCTCGCTGTAAAAATTGGGGTTGCCAGATTTAAATGGCTTATACGCGTTTAACTTCATAAGGTCATGGTGTGATCTGCGTAGGAGGAGGAGGGGAAAGGTGACAGGGGAGGGATAGGTTATGAATATTTTGGGAAAAAATTGAGGGCGACGCCGAGAGTGAGAATTAATATAGTCGGCAATTGTAATTATTACGAGTACTTATGTAATGTATAATAAAATTGAGCTGGAAGGAAAAGGAAACTGGGTTGGAATCATATAGAATAAAGTAATAATCTGATGTTCTGGGAATTGAAAACGGAGATAAAAAACGCGAAAGATTTGAAAAAAAAACGATTTAACATTATGCATTATATAAATTAAATATTAAAATCGATCCAAAAACTTCGTAGCAAAAATTCTACTGAAACAGAAACAAAACAGGGTTGGGCTCATTTATTTAAACATTCGGAGATCTGAAAGAGTAACTATGTAAATATATGGCGGAATGAATTATGTTTCATGACAGATGTCAGTTGATTGACGCCAATGTGATGACTAAACTACACAGCACACTTGGAGCTACGCTGATGTGAATATCGCATCAAGCAAGCTATAGCTAGATTTTTGTTTTCACGATCGTAAAATTGTCTCTCGGTTTTTAGTCAGCGATCAATATTCGGGCTAATAAATTGATATCAAAATTTATATCATATCAGTTTCGTTGTAAATTGAGTTATCAATAAACTCACATTATCATCGAGTCTACAACAGTTAATTGCGGTTTCATTTCTAAATATAATTAATTAATAATAAATGGCCCACTAGCGCCATAACTGGTGACCAAAATGCAATCATGTTTTTGTAAACGATAGTTGAATCGTTACTTCAATAGATAAATCGGCCATTTAACTTGGCACTCACACCTAGTTCTTTTCAATATAAGAGTTATCTTATTTCAAATAATTGACAATCGGTCGGTTTTAATAATAACCCATTTAAAATTTATTCATGTAGAAGTAAAATGTTTCGTCACGCGAGATTAAATTAAACACCCACACCTATACTGTAACATCGGGTAACACTCCGGCATTCACAGGCGCACAGTGTTACCCGATAAAGGACACAACTTGGTACAGAAAATGTTTGTAAAGAATCTTCAGTGCGCAAGAGTAACTAACTTCGTTCAATTAGAGAATTAGACTTATGTTGGTACCCACTGAGCAATAACTAACTTCATTACATTACACTTATGTTGGTATTCACTATGCAAAAGCTAACTTCACATTCATGCTTAGTAATTGAATTGAAATGGTTAGTACAATCTAGTTCCGGGTCGATTCCAAACGGATCCAGCTCGATATCAAGCAGTATTATATCAAATATTATCTCAAGTGAAAATCGACTTTCATGCTGCAAAACTTGCTTGGCGACACTATTGCATATACATATCTAAGGCATACATAGTCGGCTTATAAAGTGGTGTAGTTGACCTCTGGGTTGCCATTTGAAGAAATATACTAGGTTAGTATGTACAATAGCAATCTCAGCTCATGACACATTTGCTGTGAAAATATGTTTGGTACTACTTCACACCAATTTATAAAACCTCACAATTATCATTTCTCTCAATTCCCCAACTTGCCTCCATCCTTGAATTAATATTTTCGATCCCCGGCCCCAATCTTGGCCTTCGGTGGTCTTTTTAAATCGAAACGCGTATGAGTTACAATTACCTAAGGGTGCGGGCGGACCGTTGGGGAGTAGATTGTAGTGAAGTGTTGTGCGTAGGGGAGTGTGGGGTGCCGATGAATGCATTTCGACGTAACAGCGGATGACAGCTTGATTGTGTCATGTCAGGACGTACTTGAAATGTAAAAGGGTACATAGCACACTTGACTACGCACACTACGATATATATATATATATATATATATATATATATATATATATACTCGATAACCCGACAGACTTTGCCCTGTACGCACGTCTACAATTCAAAAGTTCCAATTTTTTTAATATCCTATCCTATACTTTTTAATATCTTATTTGATGTCCTGCCTTTATGATTCATTTATTTTCTTGAAATAAGCAGCACAAAAAATTCAAAAATAAAAATAATATAGTATCTGCAGTAAAAAAAACAATATCACACTTGATTTTAGCACACAACATAATTGCTTCAATAATTTAGTCTATAATTTTCATAATCTCGTAAGACCAGTCATCTGTCATAAATGTCAATTTACTTGAAATTTGATTTTAGGTTAAATGATTTAGGTTTAATAGCGTAACGGGGTGATGCATTGCCTGGTGTGGACTGGGTCGTGAATTCAAACCTCCACTCTGGCAACCTGACATCAGGCAGCAGCGATGACCATTTTTACTTGAAAATATAGATCAAAAATATGTTTATAATTGAAAATGAGCCCATTTCGGGCACTGCGGTGTGAAATGACAATGGAAAATTTTTCACTCTATTCTTTCCTGAATTCAGTTGGAGTTTAACTCAGCTCACAGCATATATATATATATATATATATATATATATATATATATACATATTTCTATTCCTATTCCTATGAATGGGTTCACCAGAGCGTATCGAAATACTTAAACGCGACAAGGTGATACGTTTCGAGATTGGATTGTGTCACGTATCAGTGACGTGTCAGTACGGTGACATGACATGACATGACCATTGTGTGACACATGTCATGCGGTTGCGATAACGCGACCGCGTGGAAAGAGGGTGATCCTGTTATCGGAATTGTATTATATATATATATATATATATATATATATATATATACTAGATGACCCGACAGACCTTGTCATGTACCCACGTCTACAATTTTTTAATATACTATACTAATATTTGGCTTTTGAAACATTTTACTTATTTATTTTGGGCATTATTCTATTGAGCAAATCATAGAGAGCAAAAAATTATAGCCTTTCATTTTTAAACATAACCATAACATAAGACTGGCACTTCATGTTGGATTATTTTAATTTGATTTTTAATTATTTAAGATATCCAAAATTGCATCTTAAACGTCTTCTAATTAATATCGTATGGGCCGAATTGTATGTATTCATTTTTATTTTTACATTTGTTGTTATAAAGTGAAATTTTTAACGTATTTTAAAAATATTGCGCAAAGATTAGTAAAAGATGCAAAGAAATAATATATTTCTTGAAGTATATTGAAAAAAACTATATTGAAAATTTCATATCCAAATCTCGTGTTGGCGCCTACCAAGACGTGCGCTCGTATTTTTCACTCGAGTTGCATTCAAGGTAGGACCGGCCCTGATTATTACTTAATTTCATATTTTAACTGAATTAATTTGTCAAATCCTGTTCATATGTGTATCATTCAATCTGCCATACATATACTGTACCTTATATTATTTTAATTTCTGGCACATCTCATCTGCTTTTCGGCAATAATAATGTAGACCTTTCATTTTTTTTCTTTATAGTCATGAATTTATTATACATATTCTAATATTGTCTAGACTCACAAGTAAATTGAAATTTTTGGCAGATGACAGTTTTCATTTGTTCTAAATGCCAAATAATGTCTCAAATATTTTCAATGCCAAACAATGACATATCGTTTTATGCAATTTTTTCCATTTGTTTCTACAATATTACTATATTTTTATAATCATATACATCTTAAAAATTTCCCTTAACAAACTTTAGAAAGATTTATCAAAATCCGAATAATCGTTTTGGAGGAGTATATTCGCATAGATCATTACAGAAGAATTTTATATACAAGGTATTTAAAATTCAATATTATTTGGGCTAATTCAAAGAGATTTACCCAGGGCAGGCGGCGAGAACGTCCAAATCGAATCTAAAAAATTATTTCCTTAGCCAGTAGATTCTTATTTATCTATTACCATATATTTTTATTATTCCCCTTGAAGATGACCATATCCAATGGCCCGAAACGTAACAATCGTTCAATAAGTGTGCCACCGTGCCCCGGTTAATTTTTATCGCCCCAGGGTTGGGTAGTAGTAGTTCACTTCGCTCGATGTTAATGTATAAATAGGGCATTTGACATAAGTTTTGTATCAAGGGGAGACCAGGGTAAAAGGGAACAATAAATATTGATAACATAATTATTATCTCGATTGTCAGTTGTGATTGTGACCCTCTGTGTGTCTAGTGTGAGTTGTTGTGAATAATTTTTAATCCCACGGTATTGGAATTACATGTTTGGGTGAAGTGACATCTATGGATTTAAGTGAACAATGGTAAACAATAATAGAGACATTTGCATAAGTTAACATATTTATTAGATCAATAAAAATGGTACTGCACTGATGAGCAAATTTGAACTTAAAATAATTATTTTTCTAGTAGTCATCATTTGAGTCAAAGCACACGTTTCTACAATTTTTTTAACCAATCAAAAACCAATGATTGGTATAAAATGTATAAGTGTATATTTATGTATTGGTATAAATGGTACTGCTCTAGTGTAGGTCGATGAGCTGAGTTCAGGAAACTTCAACTGGATTCAGGAAAGATGTGTGTGAGAGATTTCTCTTTGCCATTTCACACTCCAGTGCCTTAAATGGGCTAATTTTCAATTCCAAACATATTTTTGATCTATATTTCCAGTTAAAATCAACATCGCTGCTGCCCGATGTGAGGTCGCCAGAGTGGAGATTTGAATTCACGACTTAGTCTATACTAGGCTACGCATTTTTACTTTGAGAAAGAAAAAAAGAAACACTACAGACGAGCATACAAGATCTCGATTCAAGGAATTGTTAAAAATGCTTTAATATTTAGAACACCCTTCTGTAAGGATCAGAGACACGGGCTGTGAGATAATAGAGCTCTATTAAAAACCAAATTAAATCAAGATTTGATAAAAATAAATTGAGCTCTACTGCATTTATCTTCATATTTTTATGCTTATATTGGTGACATGACCACAACAACTAACATGTAACTGACTTCAGGAAATTATATTTATGTTGGTATACATCGCGCAACAAGTAACACGGAACTGACTTCATGATGATGGAATGACTTCAACAACTAACTTGAAGCTAAATAAAATTATGCTCACAAAGAAGATAAACTGGACAGATAAAATAACAAATGAAGAAGTCTTGAGAAGAGTGAGCGGAGAAAGGACTCTACTGAGCACAATCCTGAGAAGAAAAGGAAACTGGATCGGACACGTTTTGAAAATAGAGTGCTTCTTGCACAACTTCGTCGCGGGTAAAATAGAAGGACTGAAAGGTTTGGGAAGAAGAAGAATGCAGATGATTGACAACTTATGCGAGAAGATAAAATACAGGAAACTGAAAGCCGAGGCGCAGGATCAAGAAGCCTGGAAGCAGAAGTTCGGAAGGGAAAATACATAAAAGGGGGGAGGGGGGTAAATAGTGGTAATAGGAATGATAAACGACGAAAAGAAAGGGAATCATTTATTTGTGGTGGCTTTTGCACCATGGACCTGCCTTCGGGCATACTGCCTTTTATTATTTATTATTATGCTCATGTTGGCGTTGATCCTGTAACAATAACATGAAACTAACTTCAATAAAACTATGCTCGTCCTGATTCCAATGTGAAACTGACTTCATGATGTTATGCTTATGTTGGCGACATCACTGCAACAACTGACTTGAAGTTAACTTCAATAGAATTATGCTCATGCTGGTAATAATATGAAACTGCCCTCATGATGTTATTCTCATGTTGGTGACATGACTGCAGCAACTAATATTAAACTAACTTCAAGCAAATTATGCTACATGAAACTGTCTTATTGATAGTGTGCTCATGTTGGTGACACGTCTGCAACCACTAATAGAAAGCTAGCATCAACAAAATTATGCTCATGTTGGTAACAATTAACATAAAACTAACTTTATGATGTTAATGCTCATGTTGGAGACATGACTGCAACAACTAACATGAAGCTAACTTCAATAAAATTATGCTCATGGTGGTAACAATATGAAACTGACTTCACGATGTTATGGTCATACTGGTGGCACGACACTTCAATACAATTATGTTTTTCTTAGTATTGATCTTGTAACAATTAATATGCACCAGATTCACAAATTACCTACATTGGTATTTGATGATGAAAGTGGTAGAGGACTCTACTGATGATCAAACTTTATTTTAGAAAAAAAAGGAACTCTACTGACGAGCAAACAGGATCTCGTTTAAAGAAATAGCTGAAGTTATTTGTAAATTCTGTACTATTTAGAGCACGTTTCTGTACTAATAAGAGACACGTATCATGAGATATTAGAGATCTGGTAACAACCAAATTAAATCTGGACTTGACAAAAAGAAATGAAACTCCTGCTGCCCAGCAAACAGGAAATCAATTTCACTAAGTAATTGCTAAAGTTATTAATATAATCTTCTATTTTTTGTTCTATTCAAATATAAACAAAAAAAAAACAATAGACACCAAAAGTCTAATGAACAATAATTTATTTACCCACTCGTGTGTCCTCTTCCCCTTTTCACACGAATCCCTTTAACTCGACAAAAAGAAATTAACGACCTAAAAAGAGTCCATTTCTCAAAATCCTTAATATTTTGGCAACAGATTACTCAGTCGGCTTGCTCACAAAGGGCGCACGTTTCGATGGAGTCGCATTGTCATCATCATCGTCATGAGGGAGAAAATAAAAATCACGGACGGAGAATAAATTGTCGTTAACTCCCGGACTGTTATTTCGAGTCGAGTGGCTTTTATTCATAAACAAACCTCCCACGGGATAAGGGATAGGTAGATAGATACATATATAAATTTATCCAGGGCAGGCGGCGAGGACGTTCTTTTGACTGCAGATCTTCCTTGATTGCTGCAGTATATGGATTTTGTTATTATAAGTTCTATTCAAATGGATGCTTACATAGGTTTATAAGAATTTAAGGAGATTTACTTAGGGCGGGTGACGAGAATGTAATTTTAGTCGCTCTTAATTAGGGTCACTCTTAATGGATGTAATTTTTACACTATAAATATTGTGTTACATTTGAACCCTTGCATTGGCACTTTTGTAATTAGTTAGTAGTACGCAAGCAACCAATCAAATATTGACATCATATAAATATAATAAGGAAATTTTCCAGGACAGGAGGCGAGGACGTTTGCATATTATGTAAATGTGCAAAATTGAGTATGAATGCATATAAATATAACCATTCAAGTCGGATGCTCCTTTTCACAAATTGCCATTCTTTTTACTTTTCACCCCATATCTTCGAAACGACCGATTCTGCCGTGGCCAAAAACTAGTCATCACGTCTCCCCACCAATATAAATCGAGTGTTTTTGAATTATTCGGACATTTTGTTCACACAAAATTGCCATTCTTGTTACTTTTTACATTGTATCTTCGAAACGACTGGTCCTAACGTGGCCTAAAACTAGTCAGCAAGTCTCGCCATCAATATGATAGAATGCTTTTTGAATCGACGCTCAGTTCTCTCAAAATTGCCATTCATGTTACTTTTTACCCCGTATCTTCGAAACGACTGGATCTGCCGTGGCCAAAAACTAATGAGCACTCCTCCCCATCAATATAAATCTAGTGTTTTTGAACCACGGCTGGACCTGCCTTTGTGAAGAACTAATCCACACGTCTCTCCATCACTACGAATCGAATGTTTTTTTGACAAAGACCGGTACAATGAATCATTCAAATTCGTAACTCCGTTCTCTCAAAATTGGCATTTTTGTTACTTTTTGCCCCGTATTTTCGGAACTGCTAGACCTGCCTTTGCCAAAAACTAATCAGCACGTTTCCTTATCATAACGAATCGAATTCTTGAATTATTTAAATCGGTTGATCCGTGTTCCTGAAATCGTTGACAAAAATTTGTATCCGCACACAGACACACACACGCGCACACACATAAACGCATAAAACATACATCCATTTTTTAAGGTATGCCAAAATGTTCAGAAGCCTTTGAAACGTAAAGATATATACAAATTTTCATTTTCGATTTTTTTGCGATTACTATAATTTACTCTACGGGAAGTTGATAAGGAAAATCTCCAGAGCAGGAGGCGATGTGTCAATATGTGTCAGCAAAATATATCAATATGTGTCATAGTTGATCATTAAGTAAATGAGTGTGCAAAAAATGTCCATAAATGTCATTACCTAATTATATAACAATAAACATCATCTCCCATCCATCCCTAATCCACCATCGTGTCCTTTTCCATTTCGAAAGTCAATAAAAAAAATTAATCGTCCATCGATACTGTAATCGTACCGTCGACAATAGCACCACTTAACTCGGGACCATTATGTTTAGTGTTACCAGATAGGGATTAAAAGTCCCACACTTGAACTAAAACATACACGATTGGGGTGAAGTGATTCACACGTACGATGATAATAGACACATGGTACCAACACAACGATATAATCACATACACACTACGGAAGGCAGGTCCATGGGGTAAGGGGGTAAGAGGGTAAGGATATCATTGCAACAAACATGAAAGGACACAACTAGTTATATATGCGAAGGCAGGTCTAATGAAGAAGTACAAACATACACAAAAATAGTTGTAGGTCTATGTTAAAATATCATCCAATTTGAATGATATTTTAACATAGTGAAATGAAAAAATATTCAATTCGTAATGATGTGAAGAAGTGGTGATTAGTTTTTGGCAAAAGCAGGTCTATCAGTTTCGAAGATACGGACATGAAATGGCAGTTTTTGAGAGGTCTAAGCATCCGATTCGAATGAGTCAAAAAACTTTCTGCTTGTATTGACGAAAAGATTGCTTCTGAGGAATTTTTTTTCAAAGAATATTTTTTCTAATTTTTATTCTTTGAATATTTCATTATGTTACGAGAAGTTCCAGCAGTTTGCCTAAAGGCACGATAACATACACCACTAGTTAGTATTTTTCTCATCTATCTCAACAAAACATAATTTGTATAATAATTCTCAAATTCTATCCATTTCCAACGTTTCAATACATGCTTACTGCCAACTTCAGGCAAATCTTTTTATTATATCAAAAAATCAACTGACTATTAATTCACAACTGAAGTTAGTTAATTTGCATTGCTACCAACGAACAAAAAATGGTAATGACTGTCCTTTCTTACGGGGTCAGGGTCGGCAATGGGTCGTCGTATAAATCGAGGGTCGGGGAAAAACATATGCGCCGAGTCAGTGGAATTATTATCGTGGGAATATTTTTATTTTTTTTGACTTGGGGGATGACTGTAGTTCATATATTAATTCGATAAGTGGTGCCCTCCTGCGGAGAAGTCACACGATAGAGATTTAATTTTGTTATTGTTAGTTTGGTACTGAACTTTAAATTAGGTGGAATATTCTGAGGCACTCAAAGGTTTTTTATGAATTTAAATCATTGATAGCATGGATCAGAGGTACGGACTTAAAAGAATGATAACGCATATGATTCTGATTTTTATATTGAATTTTTATGTCACCATACATATTTTTTTGTAATTTCATAAATACTGAAAAGTAGGGTTATGAGCATAAATTTAAAAAAAATTTAACATGGTTCTATATGGATCAGAGGTGTGGACTCACGATAGACTGGCTTCACATTAAAATCTTATTTGAAAAGGAAACTGAATGACAAACAACGAGTTCCAGTTAATGGAACTAATATATATATCAATCGCAAGAAGCGTAAAATAATTTTTTTCAATGATTCTATATGGATCAGAGGTATGGAATCATGATAGCTTGGCTCTACTTTAAATTGTGATTCGAAATGGAAGCTGGATTGGATACTAAAATAAAATTGAACGCCCTCATAACATGGATCTGGTTGTAAAAAAAGAGAAACGTAGTGGTGCATGGCATCGTGTCTTAAGGCAAATTGCTGGAACTTCCCGTACCGAAAACTAAAATTTAAAATAAAACTTCAAAACATTTGAAATAATTAGATTTTTGAGAATTTTGAAATTATTAATTGACTTTTTTGCAAAAAAATTTTTTTTTTCTATATTTTGAAAATTTTGAACTGTTTTTAAAACAATCGCTGTCTGAAAGTGGAAGTATCGAAGCGCGTAAGCGCCGCGTTGCAGTCTTATGGATAAGCTATGTTAAGGAATCCATAAAAATGTAAACAAAATTTATGCTTATTATTAAAATCTCTATAAAATATCTGATAATTTGATGTGCATATGCCTAATGATCTTTTTTGACTGTTAAATGGCATTATTTTTTACTTTTTTATTAGATCTCCGCAAACGCTGGACCTGTCTTACCAAAAATTCAATCAGTTCTTCAATATGTCAATACAAGTAAAATGTTTTTTGAATAATTCAAAGCGGACGTTCCGTTCTCTCAAAAACTGAAATACCATTTTTGTCACTTTTTGCACCGTATCTTCAAAATGGCTTGACTTGCCTCTGCAAAAAACTAATCAGCACATATTCTTATCAATAGGAATCGAGTGTTTTTTGAATCATTCAAATCGGTTGCTCCGTGTTCTCGAAATCGTAGACAAAAAATTGTATCTGCACATACATGCACACACTCATAACCACACATACATCGTTTTTTCTAAAGTTTACCAAAATGTTCAGAAACCTTTGAAACGTAAAGATATGCCAAAATTTTCATTTTCTATTTTTTGCGATTACTATAACTTACCCTACAAGAAGTTAAAAATTCTTAAAAGTTGAAGATTTCTAGACTGATGATGACACACTGAAACGTATCAATGATTTGTCTTCTCTTTAAATTCATTCATATACATACATACATAATACATATTCTTTTCTTACTCTCTCCTTCTACATACGTATACATCCATCTCCCTCCCTCTTGCTCTATATCACCCGCCGTCGCCCACTGGCGGCGCCGGTTGAAAACATCCCTTAAGGGGTGTTTATTAGCCAATAGGATGTCCGGGGGCGTGGCCGCTTCCACTATCTGATTGGTTCAATCCGGGGGTGAGTAATAACGAGGTCTCACGTGTACATATATATATATATATATACTAGGCGTACATACAGATGTATGTATTAAGTGGAACATGACTAATTGACTGCAAATTACTTTATTTTCTTTAAACGTCAAGAAAAATAATTAATTAAAGTGTCGTACGTTTTGGATATGTATTTATGTCATCCCCAGATTGTTGGAAAGTAGTTTTTATCGAACAAGGTTTTTTTAGCATATTAAAATTTCACTTCATCTTTAGTGAAAATTATTTTTATAACTATAACTTTAAGGTTATTAAATTTAATTTTATTTTGAGACAATTTGTATTATCTTCAATTTTTTTTATTAAATATTTCTGATTGCTTTAAGAAAGTAAAGTGGAAAAAAACAATTTTATGGGTTTAATCATAATTATTATAATTTTAATAAATTTTATCTTTTAACAAATAAGAAATAATACTTTAAGGCAAACGCTTCGATCAGAAATTATCAACATCATCAAAGAAAATTAAAAATACTTGCCAACGTAGCCGGAAAATCTGTTCTAACTATTAATAAAATCTGAAATATTTTTACTAAAGCCTGGTGCAGACGACTCCAGAATTTCTTGCGACATATTTTCTGTCAAGTTTTTGTTATCAGATGTGCGTGTGCAAAGAAATTGTTCTATTGCAATGTGAACAATAAACATATATGTATCGTATTCGATTAAGATAAATCCTTGTGATTATTTTATCTCATATTTATAAGAATTAAATAGTAAAAAAATTGAATAATAATGATGAAGCAAATCTATTGTGCAAGAGTTATGAGTTATAAGCACTGATGATGAAACAAAACGACCCCGAAACGTGTGTAATTTTCATTGATTAGTAATTGTTATCAATACTTTTTTATTTTCAATTAAATTATCATTTTAAGCCCGGTGCACACGACGCCAGAATTTAATGTGACATATTTTCTGTCAATTTTTCTGGAATGTAAACATAAAACATATATGTATTGGGATAAATCCAATCGTTTATTTATAACAATTAAATAAAATAATAAAATGCTAGAGTCATATTTCACGATTAAATATGCTCACTTTACGATAATAGCTTGACAGAAAATATGTCACAAGAATTCTGGCGTCGTGTGCACCCGATTTAAAATGATAATGCAATTGAAAATAAGATAGTATTACAAACAAAAATAAAAAAGTATTAAAAATAATTAGCAACACAATCAATGGAAGTCACACACGTTTCGGGATAGGTTTGTTTCATCATCAGTGTTTATACTTTTTGCACAATTTGTTCCACTTTATTTCAAATGTCAGAAACAAAATATACTGATGATGACACAATGTTCAAAACATCATTCATACAAAATCAACCCGTACAGCAAATTCTAGAAATTTCCTTCAATTATTATTTCTTCATTCTTGATTTACTTTATTAATTGTAATTAATTTTATCAATTAAATTTATTTTATTGAATCATGCGACTCAAAAAGTAAAATGTGACATCTTCAGGTTTTTTATTGGTAGTTGTAAAAACGTAGTTTTTTTTGGGGACCTTTTTTCTGATAAAATATACCGTAACATAACGTTGTTATGGCAACGCCATTTCTTTATAAAAAATGGTAGAAAAATTGTCTAAATGCTATGTGTTTGATGTGCGGTCAGGCGTTTTTTAAATAAAACCTAAATTCACGTATGTGCCATCAGAAAGATGCAGTTATGATAACATTTCTTTTTAACGTTTGCACGTTTTTGAGGTTAGGTTTTAAATCTAAAAAGCCTGACTGTACAACAAATACATAACATTTTGAATACCAGTTTATATGAAGGACTGTAACAAAGCGTTGCCATAGCAAATTATGCTCAGCAGCTGTAATCATTTCAATTTATTATAATAACCATTTATTTGCTTATATTATTTCGATAATTAATTAAAACAAGAAATAAATTATGAACTTAAAAATTCATAACCTATTTTCCACCTCAATCAATTCCCTATAAACAAATTTTGAACTTAAAAAAAACTATCAAATTCATAACATATTTTCCACCTCAATCAATTCTCGCTTGACTGTCATAAAAGTCCCACCGGTGTGTCCCCACCCCTGTCAGAAGTTTCACCCCCGCCCCTGCCTCCGCCCTGTCCCTTGATTTTATTCAAGGCTCGTATTAGGGTGCACTCACATTCTCGCTTCAGCCGTTGCGGAGGCGACATCTGCTGAAAAAAATTAATAATAAATTAATCGATTTTTATTGTAAAGATCGATAAGTAGTGTGAAGTTAGTGGTAATAAAAATTTAAAAAAAAAATTAAGTCGTTGTGTATTGATGTAGCGTGACTTTTTTAAATGCATTAGAGTGATTTTTTTAAAAAAATTGCGGTTGTAACTGGTTTTTAGATAATTTTGAGGTTATAACGTTTCTGTTTGTACAATTTTAAGGTTATGATTAGTGTACATGTGCATGGTGCACTGTGGGGTCATAAGAATTGTTTTAGGACTTAAATTGTGTCTGTGAAGAATTAAAAGTGTTTTCCTATTTTTTTGAACTTGGTCTCTTTTGGGTACTTCATGGGACCTGTATGGGACTAGTATGGACTTGTTTGGGACATCACAATCAAACTTTTTGTATAATTTATAAATAATCGAATGTTATTGTGATTCTTTACCACGATGTTGTGTGATTGGACATTAACAAATTTAATAAACAGATCGGCACAGTCGTTTCTGCAAATTCTAAAATAATTCAAAAATAAATTTAAAAATATTGTGGTAAAAGATTATTAAAAAAATGTTGGATATTAAAAGTTCGGCCGATTATTTGACCAGGTCGAATTTTAGTAATTTTTCGATGCTGTTTGCAGGTAAGAAAATAAAAAATAGTTACGAAGTGTTTCCATTTTTTTATTTTTTTCTAATTCCTAAATATTTGACGTTTCGGATCGTGGTTGATACCATCACCAGTGATTTTTTCAAGGAATTTTTATAACGATGTGCATTTTTTTATTATATATCTTGTAATTTTTAAACGGTCAGTCCGATTTGAACGCAATATTCGACGAATTTATTTAAAATTAAATACTTAGTAATTTTGATTAACATCGCAAGGCTCTAGAGCAAGTCGGTATACTTTAAAATTGTATTTGAATATAGGCAATGAATGTGAGTTTATTTGTTTACAGTACGTACTGTAACTTTTAAACCATGTGATCAAATTGTACGATGTTTTTGACAAATTTGTTCAAAATTAAATTATCTAAAATATTGTTTAACATCATAATGCGCTATAGCAACTTGGTATACTTTAATATCGATTTGGAAATAGATTAGAATCTATGTTATGCGCCATCTTGAAACGTTGACCGTCATTTTTGAGCATAAAATTATAATATTTCTTGTACCTTTAAATCAATTCGATTAATATAAATATTTTGTTTGAAAATTATGTTTAAAATTGAATAATAAACAATATAGTCTAATATTGTATAGTTCTACAGCAATTCGGTATACTCTAAAATCGCGCCTGAATTTTTATTCAGTTTTTAGATCAGTGTTAATTCTAATCAAGAAAATTATAAAAGCTTAAATTTTTTCATACAAAACCCTAAATTTTCACATTCCTACGATAAACCCTTATTTTGTAATAGACCATAAAATGCGTAAAACCTTGAATATCAAAATGTGCCAATCTAATTTAAATGAAATCAGTTTTAGATCAGTATTTTTCCTGAATATTTATATTTAGCATGGTTTGCAGTGAGTAAACTTTCCATATAATATTGCTCCTCTCACTTATATACCAAATACTTCTACAATCAGAATTATATAATATATAAAATTAAAGTTGCCCCTGTCACTTAATACTAAAAATTTTCTAAATATATTTTGAAGTAAAACTTCTTAAGGCGCGACTGGGGTGTAAATCCGTACAAATGCAACGGAAGTGCTTTACGACAGTTCAGAGTCGATAAGATAAGAGTCGAGTGCCAATGATTCGTCATTCGCTCTCGATGATACCATTTCTATACGCGTCGATTGTGATTAGTTTTCGTGTATGTGAATAGAGATCTGTCGTTGTATGCGTACCGGCATCAACGTTGTATACATTCCGATATCGACAAGGAAATCGGCATAGATGAATAAACATTTTAAAGTTATATCGTAATACAAATCTTGATTTAATGAAAATGCCTGAATTAGAAGAATATTTTATCCTGTTCCTTAAAAATAATAAAACAAATTAAACATTTGTGCCGTGTACTAAACGTAAGTTTATTGATTAGAAATTATTTCTATATTATTCGTAGTTTATATAAATCTTTGAAGTTATTAAAATCGAAAATATTTTTAGGCAAGACAGATATTACAGCTGTTCAAAGAATAAAATTATATCGCCAGCGAAAAAGTAAAAAAAATACCATCGGTAATTGAATGTATGTTGATTTTAATTACATGAAGTTCTTCAAACACAATTATTACATGGTCAGTGAAATTATGAAAACAATATTTGTTTAGGCGTTGTTTAACATAATCTACTTTGTGAACGAATATTATAGAATTTATTAATCAGCAATTACTTAATTTCTTTAATGAAAGTTCATTTCTAAATACTAATTACAATGACAAACCGATCATGTCATATTTGAAGTATGACTTTAATTACATTATTGTTTTTAAATATTATACATATTTTTAATGCTATTATAAATATATAATTTATAATTTATCATTATATAAATGTATATAATGGTTGACACTAATAAATGTGTGCATCACGAATGTTACCATATTGCTGATAAACTCATATCAATACTCAAAATTGTTATATGATGTATTTATTTTTACTTAAATGTCATCTTGTACAGTAGCAAATAAGTTTTACTTCAATCGCATGTGATCCTTACGCGCACTCTTTTTTAAACTAAGTTTGCCGGGTCATCTAGTATACATATAAACAATTTAAATTGTTTATTATTTTATTATTATTATAAAATGATTTATAAAAACAAAAAACGTTCCCAGATTAATTGTTATATTTTTCTCATGTGTGAGAAACTATTTGCTCAATTTGATTGTTTATGTTTAATTCTAAATTGTTTAAATTAATTATAAACAAATTAATTTGTTTATTTAATTTTGTTTCAGATTCGACTTACAAATCGACATGGGGTTCTCATACAACAAGTCAGTCTCAGAGTAAGTTTTAAATGAATAATTATATATAATAATAGTTAAAAGTTTAGAAAAGTTTAGACAGGTTTAGTTGATTATATATAAAGATGTTTAGTGTGAAGATAGTGTTTAACACATGTTGCCAACCGAAGAAGGTAAAATTTTTACATTTTGTAAAAACGTAAAAAAAAACATTCGATTAATGTGGATGATGATTCAGAACTTTCAGAAGTTTTAATGAAAATTATAATATTAGTTATATTTATGGTGGAGTTTGGACAGGTTTAGTTGATTATATATGAAGAAGTTTAGACTGAAGATAGTTTAAAGACCGGGTGCCAACCGAAAAGGGTAAAAATTTTTTACATTTTTGTAAAAACGTGCATTTGTTTATAGATCGTAAACCATTCGATTAATGTGGATGATACTTTCAGAACTTTCAGAAGTTTTAAATGAGTAATTATATACTGATAGTTATAATTATGGCGAAAGGTTTGGACAGGTTTAGTTAATTATATATGAAGAAGATCAGAGTGAAGATAGCGTTGACACACGTGGTGCCAACCTAAGAAAGTAAAAATTTTTACATTTTGTGAAAAAGGGTATTTGTTTAGTATTTTGTTTATAGATCGTAAAGCATCCGATAAATGTGGGTGGTGTTTTTGGAACGTTTGTTTAGAATTAAATTTGCACAATTTTGTCTAATATTATAATGCTCTAAATGAACTCTATATACTTAAAATATTGCATAATTTTGTCTAATATTATGTTGCTCTAAATGAACTCTATATACTTAAAATAGTGTTTAATGGTGGATATACTTTTTCTTCAGTGGACAGCACATTTGTGTTTTATAAAATTGTAACTTTTGAACCATTTGATTAATATGAATAATGTATGAAACAATCTTGTACAAAACAAAATACTTTATAACAATGTCTATTATCATAAAGCCTTACAGCACCTCGGTATACTCCAAAATCGCAAAAGAAATCAACTATTATTTTTTTTACCCAAGTATACATAACCTCACATATTCCCACCAAGCAAATATTATTTCTAAAGATCGATTTTTAGTTTTTTTCTATTTATTTCTAAATTCAATTGAAGTTATTTCGTTTTATTTCGAAAATAAATGAAAGTGCAACATTTACGATCGCAAAGGGTGCTCCGCCCCAGTCGGGGGACAGGAACGTTCCAAATTAATTTGGAATTGGTTTTTGGAATCGAATTATTTTGTCGATAGGAGGACAGGACATATGTCATATAAAATATTATATATATATTATATATATAATATAAATATATACAAATGCACATCATTCATACTAATCGAATGGTTAAGAGTTATAAGAAATATAATAACAATCTGAAACAATGTTAGCACTTACAATTGTATTACACTACGCACCATTAGTTTTTCTCAAATAATATCTGATTAAGAATTTATTGTTTTCCGAGGTCGCAAATTTAAATTATGGTGTGCCGCAAGGTAGTACAAAGGCCCGTTTATTAATTTCTTTTAATGCTGTTGCTTCATTATAAAATACTATAAAAATTAATATCAGTTATAATATTAATAATTATTACAATGAGAATATTAATAATAATGTTTTGC
>NW_020537134.1:130414-173942 GCF_003426905.1 Ctenocephalides felis | reverse complement strand
TTTAAATGGGAAATAAAACTGATGAATTAGATGGCTCTTCAGGACGTACGTGCACGTCACCCCATTTATGATATTAAAACTGTTAGAGAAGATTTCTTTCTTTCTACATTCAAAGAGCTCTGCAGGAAGCACCGTTTACTTACAAGTTCGTATTTTAAGGAAAATATTCTTTAAGGTGACTATTATTACAGCAAATATTAAAACCAACATGTTTTGTAACAAAATTTAATTGGCAAAGGATTTTATAAAAGTTTGCACTCTATTCTAAATATTCTGCATAGTCAGACTTGCACATAGTATTTCTACGAGCTCTGCAGGACGCAACCGTTTGTACTACGACTTGAAAATTAACATGTCGTACCTCAAAAATGTCTATTGTGCAAACAATACTAAAATCAATGGGGTCGGAACAAAAATTCGAATTACAGAAGCTTTTGTAAGGTTGATTGCACAGCCAGAGCTTTGAAGCCAGTGCCGTTTTAAGCGAGCTCGTCAGGACTTTCCCGTTTAATCCACTTCTAGAAAAAAATATACAATCCTCTTAACTTGACAGCATTTTTCAACAACAACCAGATCTTATTCTATTATTTGTGTTTGAAAGTGATCGTCCATTCCAATTTAGTATTTTTCTCGAATAGGCAACCCAGTGGCCAACCAGTGTTCTTTTCAATGTGTAGACTATATAAATTAGATTTTTTTCAATAGCAGTGGTAGCGTACATGTAGTACAAGAAGGTACACCAAAAAGTGATTTCCACTTCAGATCTATAACTTCAAGTGTAAATTTGATATCATACTGCTTGATATCAATCTGGGCAAACCCCAGACTGATATCGATCTGCTATCCAACCCTGAACTAGTCTCTACTAGCCCATATATTTAAACATTTCACCACGGCATGCTCAAATGTATGTTTTTAAGATCCTATTATTATCAAGTGTAATTTGATATCATATTGCTTGATATCGATCTGGGCAAACCCCAACCAGATATCGATCTGGTATCCAACCCTGGACTAGTCTGTACTAGCCCATGTTTTTAAATATTTTATCACGGCATCCTCGACTTTATGTTTTTTAAGGTCCTATTATTATCGAGGGCCGATGCAATGCCTTGCGGTGTGTCTAATTCGAAAATTAACCCTACGCGGATTATTTGCAATACAGTTCATCCCCTAATCGACGACTGCCGATCACTTCATTACGCACTTCATACTGACAACAGATTGGTCGCAGTTTATTATCAGGATTATATATTTATACACAGTTAATTTAATCTGGTACATATAATTCGTCACGAGCACTAGAAATTCTCACGAACTGATCGCAATGAAGTCTGATTTCATAAATATTAGCAAAAATAAAGTTATTTTTTTTAATTAAATCTAATTTGCCAGTCAGTAAAGGTCTATGTTTTATTAAAATCTAATTTGCTAAAAAGTAGAAGTCTAATCTATTTCCTCTTTTGGGATTTTGATTAAACTTGGCATGATAGTAGAGTTGAAAGTCAAAACTCCTTAAAATATTATAGGCCTAAGAGAAGTGGATTAATTACACAAATTAATTAAAGCTTCCTTCCAAAGCAATTTTGCTAGTCAGTAGAGTTTTATATTTCTGGCAAGGGTGACCTCAGGTTTACTCTTCTGGGATTTTGATGAAACTTGACATGATAGTAGAGTTGAAAGTCAAAACGAACTCCTTAAAATATTATAGGCCTATGAAAAGTGGTTTATATAAAAAAATAAATACAACTTTTAAAGGTGATCCTAGTAGTAATCATGTTTTCCATTCAAATCGATTTTGCTCGTCAGTAGAGTTCTATTTTTCTGACGATGGTAGAGTTGATAGTCAAAACAAACCTAAAAAAATATTATAGGCTTATGAGAAGTGGATTAATTACAAAAATGAATTTAAGTTTTCTTTCAAATCGATTTTGCTAGTCAGCAGAGTTCTATTTTTCTAACAACCTTAACCTCTGGTTCACTCTTCTGGGATTTTGATGAAACTTGGCACGGTGGTAAAGCAGAAATTCAAAAACCAACACCTTAAAATATTATAGTCCTATGAGAAGTGGTTTAATTATAAAACTAAATTGTTGAAAAGTGAAGTCAGTAGCATACCAATTTTCTTTCAAATCGATTTTGCTAGTCAGTAGTTTTATTTTTCTGACAAGGGTAACCTAGGTGTACTCTTCTGAGATTTTGCTAAACCTTGGCATGATAGTAGAGTTGAAAGTTAAAGCAAACATCTTAAAATATTATAGGCTTATGAGAAGTGGTTTAATTACAAAAAATAATTAAAGCCTCATTCCAAATCGACTTTGGTAATCAGTAGAGTTCTATTTCTCTGACAAGGGTAATCTTGTCTTTAGGTTTACTCTTCTTAGATTTTGCTAAAATTTGACATGGTGGTAAAGTTGATAGTTCAAAAGAAGCCCTTAAAATATTATAGGCCTATGAGAAATGGTTTAATTACAAAAATTAATCAAAGTTTTGTAAAGTGAGATCAGTATCATTCTAGTTTCTCTTCATATCGATTTTGCTGATTAGTAGAGTTCTATGTTTCTGACAAGGGTAATCTCAGGTGGTAGAATTGATAGTCAAAACAGACCCAGTAAAATATTATAGGCCTATGAGAAATGGTTTAATTATAAAAATTAAATTGAAGGGTAAGATCAGTAGCATTCTAGTTTTATAACAAATCGATTTTGCTAGTCAGTAGAGTCTGGGGTTTTGATGAAACTTTGTTAGTCTTTTCTGGGATTTTGATGAAACTTGGCATGATAGTAGAGTTGAAAGTCAAAATAAATCCCTTAAACTATTATAGGCCTATGAAAAATAGTTTATTTGTGAAAAAAATAAATTAAAGTTTTGTAAATCGTGATCAGTAGTATTCTAGTTTTTTTTTCAAATAGAATTAAGTCGACAGTGAGGTTCTATTTTTATATCTAGTTACTTAGTTGAATAGTTTGTTCCCCAGTAGAGTTTCTGTTTATATAGTCCATGCTTCTGATTCCTGTTGAGCCATAAGATATTTCATTAAATACTGTGGGGCAAAATAAAAAATAATGATAAAGATACATTTTGCTTTTCAGTACGGTTCTATTTATCTTGTTGTCCTTATAGTGTCTAAACGCATGTTTGCAGTCAAGTTTCCTTTTCTTTCTTTAATAGATCATGTAAAATCAATAAACTTTGATAAGTCTTGATCTTAGAATACAACGACTAAAGATTATGAGATATATAGGTTCATTAGGTGTTTAGAACTTATAACACGTATGTGTGTAAACGTTAATCTTGATTGAAAATTTTAATGAATGAAAGTAATTTGAATTCATTTTATTTGGCTCATTATTGTTTTTTTTTAATATGTTTGTGTGTGTGTGTGTTTAATAGTCAGCCTGATATATTCTAATGGATGATACCATTAAGTGTATTTTTTTTAATAATTGCTTCCCCAATTTGCACCCCAGAATCGCATTATCAGTCATGGGAACGTTTTAGGCACAATTATGGTGAGGGAGAAGGATACAAGATATGTTTTCGTGTAAGTTAGAAAGAGACGACGATGGATGATAGTGTCAAAAGTTGCAAAATCACCGCCCCGGCACTTAGGCGAATTAGATACACTAGCGGATTTTACCAAACCCTGGTAATATATATATACTGTTATATACTTATTCACATATTTATAATTTGGGTGTCAATCGATTCAAAATGACTTGAGACTCTGAGATAATATAAAATCAGCAATTAGGATTTTCTGACAAAATCAATTTTTCCTTCGGCAAGTTAATTATTATTAACAATTCTTTAACTCGCGCTGCGTTGTACTGCCTGAGTATCTTAAATAGCGTTGAGAGTTTTTTTTTGTTATAACTGTACCAACATACGTTTTTGGCTTATCCTAGCTATTTTTTTTGAGACCCCAAATCCTTTACAAGGTAGGGGCACAAATACCCACAATTATGCCACTCGCCGATAAAAAGGTGAAAGCTCTTCAGGGCGCACCGTTTGTACTCTGAAGGAGAATTAGAATAAATTCATAATATTTGTTGACATAGGGATAGGATAACAAATGAATAATGTATAGTTTAAAAATCTACATATATATAAAAATAAGTCGGGTTTTCCTTCCTGACGATTTAACTCCAGAACGCACGAACCGATTTCGAAAATTTTGTATTCGTTGGAAAGGTCTCGGGCTCCGCAAGGTTTATAGCTAAGAAAATTAGTGATGCATGGCATCGTGCCCTAATGCAAATTGCTGGAACTTCAAGCACCGTAATTAAAAATTCGAGTAATTACATTAGTGAGAATTATCAGAATTATGCTTAGTTAAGTCAACGAGCAATTCTTGCCGCAAAGAATAATGATGTACACGCACAGAATTTCACCATTCAATAAAAAATTGTTGGAGATTTGGTGACATACCAATGATTCCGACACCAATCGCTTTGTGTTTGCGGGATAAATTACAAATAGATTATTTAGAAAATCATTGTTTTTCACATGGGCAGTTATACGTTGCCTGTTCACGAGTTGGAAATCCATCCGCTTTGTTTGTGTTAACGTCAGACCAAAAAACCAAAAATGTGGTTTACCAAAGCACTTCAATAAAACAGATAATTTGCGGATTCACTTTCATTTACTTAGAGAAGTTCAACTAAAAAACACTTCATTTTTGTAATCGAAATAAATTCATTACTGTTGTATAATAAAATCAAATTTTTCCTTTTCAAATATAAAGCAAACAAAAAATTTCTTAATCTTTCTCACGAAACCATCTGGTGGCAAAACGGAGTTCGTCGCGTTTGCTAGTATATATTATATATATATATATATATATATATATCCACATCTACACATTAGTATCACTCACCATTGTGCCGCAATCTGCCTACTATCGCCTGACATCTACATATCCATAACAACCGCTGCATCCCTACAGTCCCATCCCCTGCACCAGCCCACCTTCTATCCCTCTCTCTCTGGTTAACAAAAGGGGTGCGTGCGTATGCATCATTTCCGGCCCTGGTCCGATTTCCTGTTTCCGGCTGATGCCGCTGCATGCATTCCTGGTCCATTGTCGACAACCTTCGCGAAACTAGCAAAGATTGTAATTGAGAAGAGGAGTCTGAAAATAGTAAATAGCGGGGGGTAGTAACATGATTAGATTTTAAGATTGTGAGAAATAAGATACTAATGTTAAATGCAGGAGCCTATTTTCCGAAAATAGAAATGTAACTCTAAATGATACGTTCCTATCTTCTTATAAGTTATAAAATTTTATCTGCCTAACATTTACTGTTCACTGTATCTTATATTATTTTAATTTCTGGCATAGTCAGCTAAATTCAAATTTCAAGTGAATTTCTAGCATATAACTGTTCAAATGTTTTCAATGTCAAACAATGATAAGTGGTTTTTTTGTAATTTTTGGTAGTAAATACTGTCAAAAATGTTTGGATTTCAAGATTGAGAGAAATAAGGTACTGTTATTAAATTCCGGGGCCTGTTTTTCGATATAATAGAAAGGTAACTCAGTGTTGTAATGGCAACGCTATGTTACAGTCATGGGGGGTAAACATAGAACAAATACGCGTTACACGGTTTGAGTATTTTCAGCGTTCAAAAGATGGTGCTAGTGTGCTTCAAATTCAGCACACACAGTTTAAAATACAGTCTCTCTAGATATAGTACACGTAAATTACCAATTTTATATTTTTAAATATATAGTTTTTGAATGAAAAAAAAGTTTAATTTTTTCTCATCATAGATTTCTTACAACACATTTGCGATTTTTTGAAAATATATTTGATACGCGTATATTTTGTTCTAATTTCATTTAGTCAAATTAATCAGGAGTGTCTTTTCTATATTATATATTCAAATAAATCTTATCTAGAATTGAACCTGATGGTAAATTTACGTGCTAAAGTTGGTGGCGACATCTATTGAAAGAATTATAATTGATGTAACATCAAAGTGGCCGTGTTTGCCATCTATTTATACTTATTTAACTATGGTTACAGTCCAATCTACATATAAATTGGTAGTAAAAACTGTCAAAATGCTAGGTATTTGCTTTGTAATTTTATTTTGATAAGTCATGTTTTCTTGATGTTTAAAACTAACCACCAAATAGTACAAATGCGAAAATAGCATTAGTTCTCCATATCACGCATGTTTATAGGTAAGTTCAACGGATGAAAATCTATTCAGGCGTTTTATGTTATCCTATGTTGCCATATGAGACAAAACATATTACCGAGAATAGCATTTACTCTACGAGAACTCTACTGACAAGAAAACAAAATCCTGATTTGTAAAAGTTGCCAAAGTAAAATTTTTCACTGTGTCAAGTGTAACTCTAAACGGATCAGAGGCATGGGCTACGAGCAGATAACACTGTTATATAGACGAAAATGAATCTTGACTGATAAGAAAACAAAATCCTGATTTGTAAAAGTTGCCAAAGTAAAATTTTTCACTGTGTCAAGTGTAACTCTATACGGATCAGAGGCATGGACTACAAGCAAATAAAACTGTTTTACAGACGAAAATGAATCTTGACTGACAAGAAAACAAAATCCTGATTTGTAAAAGTTGCCAAAGTAAAATTTTTCACTATGTCAAGTGTAACTCTATACGGATCAGAGGCATGGGCTACGAGCAAAAAAAAACCGTTTTACAGACGAAAATGAATCTTCATAAAAAAAAATTAGAACTGTACTAAGAATTAGAACTAACCTAATTGTAACTAATTGTGAGTTGTTATGGCAACGCTATTGTTATGCTTTCTTGGTAGTTAAAAATTGTGAAAATAAAATGATTACTACATTTCTCTTACCTCAGAGCAAAGATGTCTTTTATCGAAACTAAATAAAACTAAATTTATTGCCAACGTTGAAGTGTTCCAACGGTCAAAACGTATAAATATAAAAATACAAAAGCTATTTTATAACAATGAAGAGCTCTTCAAGACCCCTCGACTGCAGTCAAGAGGACATGTTACGAATTTTTCAAGTAGACATGTTACTAGTTTTCAAAAATGTTTTTTTTTTCAAAGGGGTATTTTAAAGTATTATATTGGTAATACATTTCGCATATGGCAATACTAATTCTATTGTTAAATTTACACAATAAAATATTTTAGTTAATACTTGTGTATGTGAAATATTTATTTTGGTAAATTAATAAAATTCTCGGATAAGCTTGATCTGTTATCTTACAGCAACATTAAAGAGCGAGAAAAAAGTGAAAGAGTTATAAGATAAGACAATTATGGTACCAATTCTCCGTTAAAATACACAGTAACATAACATCAGAAAAATGCAGTTATGATAACATTCTTTTTTTTAGGTTTGTGCGTTTCTAGGTTAAGTTTTATATCTATACGTAGCATTTTGATAGTTTTTAGTACCAAGAAAGCAGCGTAACATAGCGTTGTCATGGCAACGGTCTATTTAACCGGAGAATACGCCAACTCCATAGATAAACAAGTGTAAATTAGCCAACTTCTTAAGATAGCTATTTGCGAGCTATTTTAGTACTAAGAAAGCAGCGTAACATAGCGTTGCCATGACAACGCTATATTACGGTATATTTTAGTGGAGAATTGACCCCCATATCGCCAACTTTACAGATAAACAAGTATAAATTGGCCAACTTATTAAGATAGCTATATAATACAGGCCTGTTGATCAAAAATTCATATAACAGTTTATTCATAATAAACTAAAGATACATAATAGATAATTAGATAATTTGAATAATTAAATGATTTAATAGAAACTTTGTCTGATAACGTACTCAAATCTATTGGGCATATAATTTACTCTTTTTTTGTTCAGATGCTTTCACCAAAATAATCTTATCTTATCAAATAGAGTAATAAGATAAGATGAAAAATAAAAATTACTGCCCCACTGCCATCTACAGTTTCTCCTCCATATCCCAAGTCGCCATCTATTAGTTTAGGTTTTAACAAATAACACGTTAGCTGAGAAAACAACCCCAGTAATTTGACGTTTGTTAGTACTTCAACCCCGATATAGATGTCCCATGTTCATTCACGTAGTATCGATCGATTACTACGTTTTACGCAAGGGTGAAAATGAACAGAACTTAAACGGGGGTCAAGCCATATTTTGTCACAATTTAAAATATGGTAACGTAATGGGAGTAAACACAGAACTGATGTGCTTTACCTTGTTTTAGTGTTTTCCGCACTCAACAGATCACTCTTAAGAAACTAATTCTCTGATTTTAATTATATATCACACAAAATCTTTCTTGGATTATACATACATACATATTATATACATACTTTGAGCCTTTAATTTTTTTAATATATATTTTTGTGAAAATTTATTTATGATTTAGTTAAAATTATATCTTATACGCGTATATTTCATTCTAATTCAATTTATTCAAATTAATCAGGTTTACCTTTTCTACATTAATTTTTTTTTTAAATCATATCTATAATAAAACCTAAGGGTAAATTTTCGTGCTACAGTTGGTGGCGCCCCTATGGAGTGCGGAGACAATTAAAATTTAAGTAATGACAAAGTGGCTATTTGTATGTTTGTGATCTATTCACACTACTTTTATCTATGAGCACTGTTTGTTACATGTTGACACTTTAAATGCATTGATACATGTTTTGACATACTTTTTTCAAAGATTTTGACAAATGTCAACATGTTATAACAGATTTTGATATGTTTGTCAATTGAAAAGTTGACAATATGATTGTCAACATTTGGAATGATCCCACACATCATTCCAAATGTTGACATATTCTTAAACATTTTGACACATTCATTCATGTTTCTAAAAATTCTTGACCCATTTAGACATATTCATACACATATGTACAGTATATCCAAACACATCTATAAAAGACTTTTGACATATTCTTGCGCATTTTGACAAATTCTAGCACATTTTGGAACATTTTTTACATTTTACTCACAATTGCAAATGGAGTAACTATTTGTAATATTTTGACACATTCATTTAAATTTCTAAAATTCTTGACCCATTTTTATATATTCATACACATTTATAGACAACTTTGATACATTCTTACACATTTCGATATATTCTTAGAAAATTTGACATATTCTTTCTACACATTTTGACACACTTTTACACATTTCAACATAATTTTACGCATTTTGAAATATCCACACACATTTATAAAAGACTTGTCACATTCTTACATTTGACACATTCTTACACATTTTGACAGATTCCTACACAATTTCACAAATTTTGGCATATAGTTACTCATTTTGATTCATTCATACATATTCACACATATTTGTAAATGTTATGACACATTCTTACACATTTCGACACATTCTTACACACTATGACACATTCTCACACATTTTGACACGTCGTTACTCATTTTGATTCATTCATACATATTCACACATATTTGCACATGTTATGACACATTCTTACACATTTCGACACATTCTTACACATTCTCACACATTTTGACACGTCGTTACTCATTTTGATTCATTCATACATATTCACATATATTTGTAAATGTTATGACACATTCTTACACATTTCGACACATTCTTACACACTATGACACATTCTTACACATTCTCACACATTTTGACACGTCGTTACTCATTTTGATTCATTCATACATATTCACCCATATTTGCAAATGTTTTGACACATTTTTACACATTTCGACACATTCTTACACGTTGTGACACATTCTTACACATTTTGACACGTCGTTACTCATTTTGGTTCAATCATACATATTCACACATTTGTAAATGTTTTGACACATTCGTACAGATTTCGACACATTCTTACACATTTTGACAAATTCTTCCACATTTTGAGATCTTTCAACATTTTAACAAATTTATTTCACATCGCATTGATTCTTACACATTTTGACGCATTCTTACACATTTTGACAAATTCTTTCCACATTATCGCACATTCTTGCACATTGTGACACATTCTTGCACATTTTGAGCCATTTTCTATATTTTGAAAAATTTATTCTACAGCGCATTGATTCTTAGATATTTGAACACATTCTTACACATTTTGACACATTCATCCACATTTTGATACATTCAACCACATTTTGACAAATTCTTGCACATTTTGAGTCATTCTTCCACATTGTCACACATTCTTGCACATTTTCTACATTTTAATAAATTTATTTTACACCGCATTGATTCTTACATATTTGGATACATTCTTACACATTTTGACAATTTTTGACACATTCATCCATATTCATCTACATTTTGACAAATTCATCCACATTGTGACAAATTTATTTTATACCGCATTGATTCATACACATTTTGACACATCTGACCACATTCTGACAAATTCTTCCACATTGTGACACATTCTTGCATATTTTGACACATTCATCCACATTTTGACAAATTTTGACACATTCAACCATGTTTTGACACATCCTTGCACATAGATACATTTTCTACATTATAACAAAATTACTTTACACCGCATTGATTCATCCACACTTTGACACATTCTTCCACATTCTGGAACATTTTTTTACATTTTGACACATTCTTCTACCTTGTGACACATTCTTTCAAATTTTGACACATTTTCCTACATTTTAAAAAATTATTTTACGCCGCCACCCCTTACGCATTGCGAAAGTCACTTCATTCTCTTCCATACATCGAGAACCCCTTCGCGCCCCATTCCGCGCGCGCCCACGCAGCTCCCCAACCCCTGTAGGAGACCGCCCGTCCGCCATTTTGGGTGACGAGACTGCAGCAGTGAAATTTTGACAGATCGAGTTTATTAAGAAACTTTTCGGAAAAAAATACAAAAACAAAAAAATACTCAAAAAAATTTTGAGTCTCGAGAAATATTCTGCTAAACTAATTTCGTGCGAGTGACGGGTTAAAAAAAGAACTAGTGGTGTTTCAAGTTTTTTTTGACATATTGATATGATTTTTGAGGATTTTTATGTGGCTTAAGCGTGAGTTTAATTTGAAGTGTGGTCCTGAGATTAGATATGAAATTTAGGTTTAATTATTCGTAAAAACGAAGTGTCATTTACTTATGTTTTTTTACTAAAGTGACATATATATTCTTTATTAAATTAAGCAAATTTTTATTAGTCATTAAGTAACATGTGTGGTTAAGTATGTGGTCCACATGCGAGTACACACTATTTTATAAATGGACAAAAATTGAATTTCCTTACCAAAATATTGTTTGAAAATTTGTGTGGGCGCAAGATCCTGTGTGTGGTCTGAAGGTACTTCTTGTGTGGCAGTGTGACCATAATTTTTTTTCTGTGTGGTGTCAAAGCCAATTTTGTACCTCTAAATAATGTTTGAAAATTTGTGTGGGCGCAAGATCTTGTGTGTGTAGTTTTAAGGTTCTTCCTGTGTGGCCGGTGTAGTCTGAAGAATTTTTTGTGTGGTGTCAACGCCAATTTCATACCTCTAAATAATGTTGTTTGAATATTTATTTGTGTGGGCGAAAGATTCTGTGTGCATGGCCTTAAGGTTCTTCCCGTGTGGCTGGGTGACCATAAGATTTTATCTGTGTGGTGTCAACACAAATTTTGTACCTCTGAATTAATTTGTTCACAACAAGTTGCAAAAAAAATTGTTCTAGATAAAACGTTTCTTGGATTCGTGTGTGCTTGCAATTAACTATCCGTGTGGTTATAATAATTTTTCTGTGTGGTGTCAACGCCAATTTTGTACCTCTAAATTTGTTCACAATAAGTTGCAAAAATTTTTGTTCTAAATAAAATATCTCTTGGATCCACGTATGTCCCTAAATATCTATCCGTGTGGCCATAAGGTTTTTCATGTGTGGTCCTAAAGCAACAAACTATATTTGGGAATAACTTTGTCCTTTACAAATCTCATCTGACATGCTCTTTGAATAATTTTCTGTGCCTGGTCAGAAAACTCAATCTGTGTAGTCCCAATAGGATATTTAACATATTTGATATATTACAAAAAAATATTGTTAATAAACGAATTTCTTAGTAGAATGTGTGGTTATAAGGTTCCATCTGTGTGTATGTCAACAAACATACTTTATAAGCTCCTACTACTTGTCACCTAAAGTCTGTTTTATCTGTTTGTTGTTTATATGTTTATGTGGTTGTAAGATTTTTTCTATACGGTGGTAAAATTCTTTCTGTGTGGCCGTAAGACTTTTTTCTTGTCAACACACTATATATATTTATACAAATATTATTTAACATATTGTTGTCTAAATATTTGCGTGGTCATCATGTTGTTTGTGTGACCTGTGTGTGGTCATAATGTTCTTCCGTTGTTGTCCTTGTAAAACGATATGTCAATTCTATAAGTTAATTAAATGATTGGTTAATAAATATTGTTCTTAACGAGATATCTCTTGTTCTTAATAAGTGTGTGGTTGTGAGATTAACTGTGTGGCCATAAAATTCTTTTCGTGTGGTTGTAAGATAAACTGTATTTAGAATGCAATTTTTAACTTAAAGTGTTATTTGTCATGATGTTGTTTGGATATTTGTGAAATAGAAAAAATATGTGTGGCGTGTGTGGTTCGTGTGACGGAAAGATCTCTTGTTGAACTCGAGATTGTTTTTGGTGGTCGTAAGACTATTTCTAATAATTCACGAGATTCATTTCGAGTAGTCCTAAGTTTCTTTGTGTGTGGCCATAATAACAAAATATATTTAGGAGGCAATTTTCAACTTAGTGTTATTTGTCATACTGTTTTTTAAATATATGTCAAGTCGTAAAACTCTTTATGTGTGGCGTGTGTGGTTTGGGCGGTAGAAAAATCTCTTGTTAAACTTAAGGTTGCTTTTTGTGGTCGTAAGACTATTTCTAACTATAAACGATTTTTTTATGTGGTCTAAGACTCTTTGTGTGTCTTAATTTATTTGTGGCTTCACAAGATTCTTTCTTCAATACTTATAAGATTCTTTTTGTTTGATCGTAAGATCTTCTATGTGTGGCGGAAAGATTTTTCAAGTATGATATTAATTGCTAAAATGTAACAAACTTTGTTTCTTTCTTAACAAAAATAGTCTAACTTTGTGTGACTGGTTCCATTTTCTGTTTTTTTTTATTAAATTATAAAATTTGGGGGTCAGACGACACAGTTTTAAAACCTATATAAATCTATGCTTCTAGAATATAATAAAATTTAGTACAACGACCTCGTTAAAAATATTTTCAAAATCGTTATATAGCAACATTCAAAATTAAATTATTATAATTAATAAAAAATGTCAAAATATAAGTAATGTAATAATTTAAAAAAGTGTGTTAAATATTACAGGCCTGATTTAGTTTTTTAAATTGCACATACACATAATTTAAATTAAAGTGCAAACATGTGAAATAAACACTAAATCCACATATACTTTATTCAAAATGTTATTTAATAAACAAAACCGTTACGGGATAGTGTGAGGCAATGTGTGCAGTGTAATTTCAAACCAAGATGTCCAAAATGAAAAAGGGACTTGCCTGCAGGACATGATATATATTTAAAAGTAAGTATTAAAATTCATATATTAATAAGACACAAAATTATTTAAATTGTGCACTCGGATGTGGTGGGCAATGACGTGTGCATTTGTTTATTAAATCCGTTGTAACTTTTAAACGGTAAGTCTGATTTTAATGGAATATTCAGCAAATTTGCTCAAAATTAAATAATCCACAAAATTTACTATTATGGTAAAGTCATATCGCAACTCCGTATACTCTAAAAACGTAGTTGAAAGTTAAAATGTGAACTTCATGCATGATGTCGCGCACTATTTTATTAAATCATTTATAACTTTTAAAACATTTGTTTGAATGACGTGTTCGACAAATTTGTTTAAAATTAAATTATCTACAAGTTAGTCGAACAACAAAACACTCTACAACAACTCGGTATACACTAAAAACTCAATTGAACTTGATAAATAGTCTCAAGGTGCAAATAAATGCATATCTCATATAACTTCCAAACCATTCGATTAATATAGATGGTGTATTCTGAAAGTTTGCTTAAAATTGAATACTTTAGAATATCGTCTAACATTGTAAAGCCCTACAACAACTCGGTATGCCCTAAAATTGAAATATAATCCTGATTCGATTAACCTAAGTGTATCTATTTATTAAATCTCCTGTAACTTTCAAACCATTCGATTATTATGGATGGGCCAAACGAAATTTATACTATATATAAATACAGTAGTACTGGGTTAAAACGTATTGCCATACACGGAACTAAAAACGCGTCTTATGCGAGAACTTTTTCAAAATGCAGGCTTCTGCGTAAAGTGGCGTGTTATACGGGAAATTATGGAAAGTATGATCGTTTTAACGGGGTTATACTGGATATGTATGTATATGTATATACATATATATAAATAGTATCAGGTGAAAAGTCTAATGTAGCATAAGTTTATTAAATTAGACACACATGCTTTGCTTTTCCACAAAGGCTTTTACTCAGGTGAAAGATTTAGTTCGCTCGGAAAAACTGACCGGTTAACATTTTAGCACAATTTTATTCAAAATTATTAAATTAATAATAATAATACCATAACAAATAATAAATAAAATAGTTAAAAGTGTCAGTTATCCCCTATGTGATCAGTGTCAGTGAAGGCAAAGAGTAAAATCAATTAGGTCCTCTATCTAGTTTTCATTTGATGTGACAAAAACTGTTTTTCCAAATGTACTATGTACATGAGTCAACTGTTGAGAGCTTGTTCTAAAGAATTCACTATGTGAGTTATTTAAACATATTGGCAACTTCACTTTAGTCCCTACATTGTTTTAAATTCGAGGCTAAAGAAGTTTCACTTCAAAAATATAAGTTGTATCCTTTGTGGCTTGAAGGATATCATTTGAAAGATCTCGAAAAGTAGATAAAAAACTATAATTTCTTATAACAGTAAAATTATAACAATTTTCACCCGGTTGTATGATTGAGGCTGTAGAAGTTTTACTTCAAAAATTTAAGTTGTATTTATTGCTTGTGGGATATCGTTTGGAAAGACTTGAACATTAAAATGTGAATCTGCGGAAATATTTTAGTTTTTATAAAACTGTAACGAGTGTCACAATTTTCATTTCAAGCCTAAAGAAGCTTTACTTCAAAAATATATGTTGTATCCTTTACTGCTGGTATCGTTTGAAAGGTCTCGAAAAGTAGAAGTATCCATAACACAGTGAATCTACACAAAAAAAATATTTTTTTATAAAACTGTAACGATTGTCACATAATTTTAATTTCAAGTCTAAAGAAGTTTTACTTCAGAAATATATGATGTATCTTTTTTATTGCTTGTGGGGTATTATTTGAAAGGTCTCGAGAATAAGAATGTGAATCTTCAGAAATATTTTAATTTCCTATAAAATTATAACAGTTTTCACACATTTTTTTGTCCCAATCTAATGAAGTTTTACTTCAAAACTTTTAAGTTGTTTTTTTGCTTATAGGGTATTGTTGGGGTATTGTTTGACAGATCCTGAGGAGTAGAATTTGGTTTCACAAAAAAATTTAAAATTATTATTAAACTGAAACAATTGTCACATAATTTTAACTTCAAGTCTAAAGAAGTTTTACTTCAAAAATATAAGTTAAATCATTTGTTGCTTGTGGGGTATTGTTTGAAAGGCGTCGAGAAGTAGAACATGAATCTGCACGAAAAAATTATTTTTTTATATAACTGTAACAATTGTCACATAATTTTGATTTCAAGTCTAAAGAAGTTTTACTTCAAACATATAAATTGTATCCTTTATTGTTCATGGGATATCGTTTGAATGATCTCGAAGAATAAAATGTAAATCCACAAAATATTAATAATTTTTATAAAATTGTAACACTTGTCACATAATTTTAATTTTAAGTCTAAAGAAGTTTCACTTCAAAAATATAAGTAGTATCCTTGTATAGTATAGGTGGAAAGCTTCCGAGGAGTAGAATGTGAACCTTGAGAAAAATTTTAAATTTTTATAAAACTGTAACAATAACAATTACCACATAATTTTAATTTTAAGTCTAAAGAAGTTTTACTTCAAAAATATAAGTTGCGTCTTTTTATGCTTGTGGGTTGTCATTTAGAAGATCTCGAATAGTAAAATGTGATTTTTCACAAAACCATTGATTTCTTATAAAATTGTAACAATTTTCACCCGCTTTTATGTTTAAGGCTATAGAAGTTTCACTTCAAAATTTTTAAGTTGTTTTATTATTGCTTGTGGGGTATCGTTTGAAAGTTGTCGAGAAGTACAATATGAATCCACAAGAAAAATGAAAATTTTCATAAAACTGAAACAATTGCCACATAATTTACAATAAACAAGTGTAAAAAAGTTTTACTTCAAAAATATAAGTTGTATCCTTTATTGCTTGTGAGGTATCATTTGAAAGATCTCGAAAAGAAAAATGTGATTTTTCATAAAAACATTGATTTCTTATAAAATTATAACAATTTTCCCCCGATTTTATGATTGAAGCTATAAAAGTTTAACTTCAAAATTACTTGTGGGGTATAATTTGAAAGATCTTGAGAAGTAGAATGTGGATCCACAAGAAAATTCATTTCAAGCCTGAAGAAGTTTTACTTCAAAAGAAAAATTGTATCCTTTATTGCTTGTGGGGCATCATTTGAAAGCTCTCGAGAATTACAATGTGAATCTACAGATATATTTCAATTTCTATAAAACTGTAACAATTGTCATATAATTATAATTTCAAGTCTAAAAAAGTTTTACTTCAAAAATATAAGTTGTATCCTTTATTGCTTGTGGGGTATCATTTGAAAGGTATCGAAAAGTAGAATGTGAATCTACACAAAAATTTAAATTTTTAAACAACTGAAACAATTGTCACATAATTTTAATTCCAAGACTAAAGAAGTTTTACTTCAAAAATATAAGTTATATCTTTTATTGTTTGTGAGGTGTCATTTTAAAAGTCTCGAGGTCTAACATGTGAAACTATATAAATATTGAAATTTTTATAAATCTGCAACAATTGTCATATAATTTTAATTTCAAGTCTAAAGAAGTTTTACTTCAAAAATGTAAGTGGTATCCTTTATATTGCTTGTGGGGTATCATTCGAAAGGTCTCGAAGATATGCAAATTTTCAAGAAAAATTTAAATTCTTATAAAATTGTAACAGTTTGCGCAAATTTGTATGTTTAAGTCTAAAGAAGTTTTACTTCAAAAATATATGTGGCATCATTTATTGCTTGTAGGATGTTGTTTAAAAGATCTCGAGAAGTAGAAATTAAATAAACAAAAATTGAAATTTTTATTTTAATTGCAACAATTGTCACATTATTTTAATTTCAAGTCTAAAGAAGTTTTACTTCAAAAATATATGTTGTATTCTTTATTGCTTATGGAGTGTCGTTTGAAAGCTCTCAAGAAGTAGAATTTGGATCCATAAGAAAATTTAAAATTTTTATCAAACTGTAACAATTGCCACATAATTTTAAATGTACAAATCTAAGGAAGTTTTACTCCAAAAATATGCGTTGTATTCTTTATTGCTTGTGCGGTATCATTTGAAAGGTCTCGAGGAGTAGAATGTGAATCTACACAAACATTTTAAATTTTTATAAAACTGAAACAATTGTCACATGATTTTAATTTTACGTCTAAAGAAGTTTTACTTCAAAAATATAAGTGGTATCCTTTATATTGCTTGTGAGGTATCGTTTGAAAGGTCTCGAGGAGTAGAATGCAAATCTTCAAGAAAATTTTAATTTACTATGAAATTATTGCAGTTGACACAGATTTTTATTGGTGCAACAAAGCTTTCCTTACTTTTTAACAAATTAACAAACGTTTCGTTTACAAGTATCATGTCTAATGAAGGATAAAATCAACCACTAGTAGCAAAAATCTATTTTAAACACCATATGTCTAAACAATAATATGAACCTCAAATTTCTCCGAATTTCGCCAACAACTACGCATAAATAAAGATTTTAGGTAAGTTCTCATTACAATTCTAAAAAAATTTCCAGGTCCGCAGTATCGAAACAAAGAAAAGAAAGCCTCGATAAAAAATCCTCCCCATCTCACTCTAACAGAAACACCAACACAACAACAACAAGTACCAACAGACCGAACCAAAACTCACCAAGAAAAGACAGCAGATCATCTACAGATCACACGTCAAAACAAGGAACTACAAAAGGAATACTTTGTCAACCAAGGTAAAAGAATAAAGGTCAAAATAGGAAAAAAGCAAGCCAAAACAAGAAATATAAATGGTTTTATTTGTTTTCCCAGGAGGTGCAGTGAAGGTGCCAAAAGCAGTTCCTTAGAATCCAATGCTGATACGAAACGTCGTTATTCAGAAAACGTCGAAAATAATCAGAATAATAAAAAAGTAGACTTCACAACACCAGCTGATAAGCGGAAGTTATTTTCGCGGTCCAATAATTTTAGATATTACTCCACCAGCGATTTAGTTGACACAGAACGCAGGTAAGGAATCCTTACTAGAAACCAGTAAAAAAAATCCTGACATTTGACCCTGATCTTGCTCTTATTCCAGATGCTCCGCCTCCTGTTGCAACCGCAAATCAAGTGACCCTTGCGTCAGAACTGAATGTGAACGAAGAAGATCATCCCAAGATCGAACTTCCAAAAACAACCACCGCCAAAACAGTGATCAAAGCGACCACCAAAAATCCGATAGTGATCGTGATCGTCCATCAAAATTTAGGAAAAACAGCGACCACAAAAATAACGAGAAGGAACTTAACTACATCAATCGCAGAAAGAGCGACCAGGGAATCCCAAACGATCATAGAAGATCCAGTGATCCTAGATATTATAAAAGACAATTCAGTGATCCCAGCAACCAGGAGTTTGCACGACGCAAAAGTGATCAAGCAAGATGGCACAGTGATCAAGTTATATGTGAGATTTTAGAAAATCAGTTATACGAACAGAATAGATGCAAGGACAAATCTTATGATCGGATTAAAACTTGTGATCATTGTGAAAGAAAACCAAGAAGCCAAGAGTTCTACGACCAAGTTGAACCAAGTGATTCAGAGAGAAGCAAGTGGCGCAGTGAGCAAGTAATCCACCAGCAGGATAGAGATCATAGACGATCTAGTGATCCTAGAGGATACATTCGTCAACAAGATCATAGTTACTATTTTGAGGAAGAGAGTGATGATGTTTATTTAGATGACAATCAAGACTTCTCTGGTGATTACTTAAGTTTCCAACAAAACCTTTGTGACTATTACCCCGATTACCAACAGTCATTAGTAAAAGTTGATAATTGGATCGCAAGCGATCAACCAAGTAGACCTTTACGTAGTACAATTATCAGAGGACAGCATTTACCACGCGGAGATTCTAGTGATTTCGATGACAGATGGTTAGGACGTGACGATTCACTAGATTTAGTAGAAAGACGTGCCTCATCCTCCTACCTTGATCCTGATACTGTAGATCCTTATGCCCCTAGCATCAACGATTACTGTGACTCCAAATTTTATGGTACTGCTACATCGCATGATCGAATTCACGATTATTATACCCAGAGTTTGCCGACTGACTATTTAGGAACGGACGAGTTCTGTTACCAGAGCCGACACGGGCAGTTTCCTGATAAATATCTGGTGCGTGGTTCCAGTTTAGATGCATATGTACCAGTTGAAAGGGATTTTAGAAAAAGTGGACCGAGACATTATCAGAGTGGACGTTCTAGACGATATCGGAGTGGGAGTGGAAGTGGTCGCGTGATGGTTACGATGTCCGGACCGGAAGATCCGGACCGCAAAGTGGTCTTGGAGTTTTGTCACCTGCTGGAGAAGTCTAAGCAACTGTTTAATGGACTCAGGTAAAAATATAAAACTACTAATCTACTTTTATCATATTAATTTTTCAGTAAAAACTACTAAACCCCATTCCTAAATTTAGAACACACTTGGTTAAACAATATCTATAAAATAGTTTCCTTTCTTAATGCACCAAAGCTCTCATCTAGTAGTGTTATCTTAACCTCAGTCCTAAATTTTCACTTAATCTGCTGCAGAGATCTTCCTCAGTATGGTCACAGACAATGGCAGGCCTACTTCGGACGAACGTTCGACGTCTACACAAGATTATGGAAATTCCAACAGCAACATCGACCGATTCTGGATCGGAAGTACGGACTCAAAAGATGGCAAATTGGAGAGATAGCCAGCAAAATTGGACAACTGTATTATCACTACTAGTAAGTAAAATTGACAACTATTCGATTGTACAATTTGACCGCCTTTATGATAAAAATTGTAAATCTCTGTTTCGATTTTGGCTTAAACGATTTTTTTTATCTGCAGTTTAAGGACTAGTGAAACAAGTTACCTAAACGAAGCCTATTCGTTCTATGCAGCCATAAGGGGGCGCGCCTATTATTCAAGGGCTCTCAAAGAAGATAGGTGAGCCTATCTTACTAAAACCACTAAATTGTCAACAGCATCGCATGGTTTTTGACGTTGAATTTTTCCAGGTCTGATTTAATGGTGAAAAAATTAAGATATTATGCAAGATTCATCATGGTGTGTCTTTTGCTAAAGAAAATGAAACTGGCGAGGGAACTCGTTCAGGAGTTAGACAGACATATAGGTAAGCTACGAAAACAATCTTCCTTCTAGACTGTCCTGGTATCTTTTACCAAATTGCACACTTGCTAATTTCAATTTTACCAAAGTTTCACAGAACCTTTCCATATCCATCAGTTGCACTGAGGATTTTCATCTAAGTCAACACAATCACCAGAAATGCTCTTGAATCTATCAAATCTACATCAATTCAATTTTCCCTAATAATATTAAGATTCCACCATTGTGAAGATTTCTCCATAAGCCTATAATAATAACAAATGGCTCTATCTTATTACTAAAGTATGATGACTTTACTAGGTGACTACAGTGCAGCCTACGCAGCTGAAGATAGGCACGAGTGGATGTTAGTACTGGACGAAGCAAAATGTTTCCTGAAGGCCGAAGGCCTACTTCAGGTTGTTCATCCTGATACAGGACCGGTGATCCTTTCCCACAGGTAAATAATAACCTATACAATGAGAGTTCTGTACAAAATACCAAAACTGGAAGAGTTTTAGTATTTTAGTAGGACCAACTTAAGGTATTGATTACCATTGTTAACTGAGGAAGCACATTATGTAGGCAAGGTTCTGTACAAACCAAATGTGTCAATCACAATTTATATTTTGTTTTCAGATTGGGTCCCTTAACGGCGCCTCCGCCTTTACCACATACAGAGCGCCCTTTAATGAACCTGACGTTACAAGAGGCGCTTCTAGTCGGAAATAGATGTGATCAGGTAACACTAATGCAGTATAATAAAACAAATAGTAAATTTAAAGATTCAATAATTATCTTTCTGCTTTTAGGTAAAATTTTCTGAAATAACTGCCGACATGTACAGAATGCTTCAAACCTTAGAACGCGAGCCTGGAGGTTCTTTGGTGTCTGTACAACACCACCATCACCAGGACTTGATTGGAGGTCCTGGATACGATCAAGGTAGTCCTGCAGGAACCAGAGCTTTACCAGGTTCTAACAGCATGTCTTATGGACCTAAAGGTAACCAAGGAAATCGATTTCCAAAACAACAATACAACTATCTATGTTTGTTTCCAGGTTATGCAGAAAATGGTCACCATTACTCCTCGCGTTCCCGGAGGCACCATCATTCAGGTGGTCCCCCGTCCTACCGTTCGACGTCCCTCATAGGCGAAAACCCACATAAGTACTTACTCTATGCTCCAACTTTGGCACAACTACTCCTATTCTTAGCAGCAGGCAGCAGAGAGTTGCCCCAAGGGGGCGCGCTTTTACTATACCTCTCCGCAGACGCCTGCTTTGGAGCATCAAGTGGAACCAACGGAAGGAAGGTTCAGTCCAGCACAGACGAGAGTAAGTAGAAGTAGAAATAAAAAACTTCAACCAGGAACTCTTGTGTCTTATTTCTGCAGTTGGTTATGAATCTGGTGGCGTCGTGACTTCTACAAAACGTGATACGCCCCCGCCGTCGCACCATCATCGAGCGCCCCCACACTGCCATACCGATGACGTCATGGGGCATGGTAAGGACCCGCACTGCCTTTACCCAGGGGACCTCTACCCTTTCACGAGGAGACCCATGTTCCTGGTTGTCGATTCAGACAATTCGTTCGCGTTTCAGAACATACCGAGGTAAGTGATAGTAGATACGTCTTGAGATAATTTCTTGTCATCTTCAGGGGAAAAGAATATCATATAAAATGCCGATGCGACATGGAAATTTTTATTAATTTGATAGTTTTTATGGTATACTGAGGATAAATTTAATATTCTAATCGGAACGTGGAATCATTATGATAAATTTATTTACGATTAAAATATTCCAAAGTAAGTAAATGAGATTATGAATAATATATATGCGATAATATAATATACATCGATATATATGCTCGACGCTATTTTGAAACTATCAGAATTTATATTTTTTACATTCATAGTTTTAAAAAATAAACTCATATTCTACTCTTCAAGCCCTTTGAAACATGCCATACAAAAAATATTTAGTTTTTTGAAGTATAAGTTCTTTAGGCTCGATTAGTATAAATGCAACTAAAGAGTGTACATTTTTAGCAAATTACTTAGTTAATTTGTTTATTTATTTGTAGTTTTAGAAAATTTAAAGTATTGACTTGAAACTCAGACTGTTCATATTGAAAACTGTCATCTCAAATATTTATAAAAAAGTGCGTTTTATATTAAATAATAAAAATATAATAAATTATTTATGCCATTAGTAATAATTATTATAATTTTTTTTTATTCAAAATCGCTTAAAAATAAAACAGTAAATATACCGATATTTTTGGGATACGCCATTTTCAAAACTGTCAAGTGACAACAACAACAATCTAATTAACAATATTAAGAAGAAATTGTGTCATAATTAAATAATTTTAAATTCGTAATGTAATCATAATATAATGAATATATTATTAATTTAATTAATTTAATTAAAATTAAATAAATTATTACAATCCAAATGTATGCTTGACGCCATTTTGAAAACTGTCAAGTCACAATTATAATAATTTAAATATATTGATAAGTGTGTAAATCATAAATAATTTATATTCGTAATATAATTATAATTTAATTAATATAATATATATATATATATTTTTTTTTTTAATTTTTATTTTCAATAGCAATCAGAATACATAACTATTCTATGAGCTATTTGGCTTATGTCATTCACTCACACACATACACACTAATAATATATGAATATAATATATGAATTAAATTAATTGATTTAAAATAAAATAAATTATTATAATCGATATATATGCTTTACGCCATTTTAAAAAAACTGTCAAGTGTCAACTATGACAATTTAATTAACTATAATAATACTTAATAATGTAAATTATTATAATATACATTTTATTACGCATATTTATAATAATTATATTAATTTAATAAATTATTCGCGCGTAATATTTATTGGAGCAGAAAAATATCGATATTTTGACGTGACGCCATATTGAAAACTGTCAAGTGACAACAGTCAAAATTTAATTATCTATAATAATAATTAATAATGTAAAAAATTATTATAATATACTTTTGCGTGCCATATTTATTAATTAATCTATAAACTATGAATTAAATTAATTAAATAAAATTTAAATAATTTTTTGCAATCGATATTTATCTTGGACGCCATTTTGAAGAACTGTCAAAGTGCAGAAAAAATGCAGTGCTCAGCAAAACCTTATAAAAGTGATGAAATTCTGTTTATTTACGAATATAAACATAAATTGAGCTATTATAAACAAATAATAGAAGTTCTATGACGCATATTTAAATAGTTTTATATACTGACAAAGTTTTAAACAAGTAAAATGAGCGCTGAAAGTATACCAAAACATGCCAAAGTAAAAAAGCCTAGTATTCAAGATAATGAAAGACATAATCAAGACAAAAGTCTTCACAAATGTGGAGTTTGTGACAAAAGCTTTGCTAAAGCCTCAACTTTCTTCAAACATTTAGAAAACCACACAAAAAAAGATGCAGAGTCTTCGGAAGAACATGCCCAATGCTATTTTGTATGTGACATTTGTGAAAAACAATACACGGATGTAACTGAACTCCTTACACATGTCCGTGGACACAACAGGGACAAAGAAAATGAAAACATACTTGTCAAAGACAAGAAAAGCCTAGCATCCCCCTTGTATCAAAAACAAACTCCACAACCTCGTACTCATGTACAAGTTGTCTCAACGTCTTCCCGACTCTCAATTCCTACAAAAACCACACCTATAAATGCTGGGAAAGATCACAATTATGGAAATGCCACATATGCAACATGTTCGTAAGCTCGAGACACTCTTTAAAGAAACATTTAAGGATTCACACAGGCGAAAAGCCCTATCGTTGTGATATCTGTAATAAAGCTTTTGCACAACAAGCCATTTTGTCAAAGCATCAAAGAGTGCACACGAAAGAGAAGCCTTTCGATTGCAAAGTTTGCAAAAAGGCTTTTAGTCAGTCGGGGAGCTTAACTAGACATATGAGGATTCATAATAAAGATAAACCGCATGAGTGCGAGAAGTGTGGGAAGGCTTTTACGAGGTCTGATGCTATGGTGTCACATATGAAGAATAATCATTGATTAATATATAATTTTATTGTAAAATGTATGACTTATGAAAATCAAATATATAAAAACCTGATATGTACATATTTTTAAAAATAAAACATGATAAGAAAGCAATGTAGTAATTTATGAGTACTTTATAACTTTACTGGTTAATTATTTAATTTTGTACAAAAACTTAAAAAAATCTATATTTTATTCAAATCTTGATATTCTACTTCTCAAGACCTTTCAAACGATACCCCACATGCCACAAGACAAAAGTTTAACATTTTGAAGCAAAACTTCTTTAGGCTCGGTTACAAGAAATGCCATAAGAGAGTATATTTTTGACAAATCAGTTAGTTAATTTGCTTAAGTTTTTGTAGTTTTACTATTTGATGGCAAAATTTAAAGTATAATTCGAAATACATTGTCAATTTTTTTAATTTTCTTCTTAATAAAATTTAAAGTTATAAAATTTTTTGCAAAGGGAGAATATTTATCGCAATTTTATTTTAAAATTATATTGTACTCTTCTAGACCTTTCAAATGATACCCCACATGCCACATAAAAACAAAATTTGGTTTTTTGAAGTAAAACTTCTTCACTCGATTACTATAAATGCCATAAACTTGAAAAATTTAATATTTTATTCCAGTATTCAGATTCTACTTCTTAAGACCTTTCAAACGATACCCCACATGCCACATAAGACAAAAATTTTGTTTTTTGAAGCAAAACTTCTTTAGACTCGATTACTATAAATGCCATAAAGGAGTATAGTTTTGACAAATCACGCAGTTAATTTATTTATGTAATTGAAGTTTTAGATGACAAAGTATGATTCAGAACTCATTCTCAAATATTTCAATATTTTTTAATACATTTTAATATTTTTTGCAATGCGATATTAATGCGATAAATCTTTTCTGCAAAAATATTAAAATGTATTCAAGAATATCGAAATATCTAAAAATGAATTCTCATCTGATATCAAAAATTTAAACTACAATTGCATAAACAAATTAATTAAGTGATGTGTCAAAAATATATACACTATTAACATGGCATTTATAGTAATCGAGCCTAAAGAAGTTTCACTTCAAAAAACTAAATTTTTGTTTTATATGACATGTGAGGTATCGTTTGATAGGTCTAAAAAAATAGAATATGATTTTAATAATAATATTTCAGTATATATTCTACTATTTTGCAAAAACATTAAAACGTTAAATTATATTATAAAGACTATTGAACTGTCCGAGTTGGAGTCATACATTTTATTTTGTATATAAAACTACAAATATATAAACAAATTAGCTGAGTGATTTGTCAAAAATATACACTCTTAGGGCATTTTTGGTAATCGAGCCTAAAGAAGTTTCACTTCAAAAAACTAAATTTTTGTTTTATATGGCATGTGGGATATCGTTTCAAAGGTCTTGAAGAGCTGAATATGATTTTATTAATGAAATTGCATTGATTTTTTATAGCAAAAAATATTAAAATGTTAAATTGTATTAAAGAATATTAAAATATTTGACTATGAGTTTCGAATCATTCTTCAAATTTCGTATCAAATATCAAAACTAAAATTATGTAAACAAATTAACTAAGTGACTTGTCAAAAATATATACTCTGATGGCATTTATAGTAATCGAATCTAAGAAGTTTTACTTCAAAATATTAAACTTTTGTCTTGTGTGACATGTGGAGCATCGTCTTGGGTGGCACATCTCTTGCGGGGACTATCTGACATTAAAACATAATTTGTTCTAGCCACAATGGATGTATTTTCATCACAAATCGATAGTTTGTGTTTAAACTTCACTCACAATATTAAGGAACTTAAAATATATGAAAAGACTACACAAAAGACTTACTATTCAATAATATAAGTCTCTAAAGACTTTCAAATCTCTTATACGATATTCATTAGATGACCGAATGACCAGTTAATTTTATTAGACCAGTTAATTAATTTTATTATTTAATGACTGGACAAAATTGTTGTATCTATATCATGTCATCAGAAAAGTAGAGGAGTTGTATTTACTTTGACAAAGTAAGGGGGCTTACCATGTATGTCTTTTCCCAGGACCATCTTGACTTTTTAAATCTGACGTTAGACCATAACTTGCTTCAATCATCATGGATGTATTTTCAACATTAAAAGACAGTTTTTGTTTCAATTGCACTAATAATGATACTAAAAGTCGTACTATTTATTAAGACAGGACTCCTCAGACTTTTAATTCTCTCGCTGACCCCTTCGGTAGCCATCAACCTGCAATACAAGAAGAAATTAGTGAATATAAACAAATGGAATAAATTATTACATAAAGGCATTTATTTTAATCGAGTGTATGTAAGGGTAAACAATTTATTAATGAAAGAAAATGAATATAAATGAATTATTAAGCAAAGGCAGTTGTAATAAAGAAAATGTATGTTAAGTATGGAATTTAATAAAAATGAAAAGGATGTAAAAATATAAATTAAAATCCAATAGCAAGTGCTTAAGAAAACAAATATAAGACAGACACAATTTTATTTTTTGTGTAAAATTAAAAATGTATTTTCAACCTAACCTCAAAATATTATCTATATACAATGTCAACAAATATAAATTAAATAAACATACTTACCACTTAATAAACGTTTAAAATAATCTTTCCTATTATAATATATATCAAACAACTATTATAATTTGTTTAAATTACACTTAAACTATTAAAAATTAAAAAAAAAACTTTCACACAAACTTTGCCGAAGAGGATTTTTGACAGTTGTGATATAAATTTTAATTTGTCTAAAATTATATTATTAATAAATTATACTGATAAGTTTGTTATTTAAACATAATATATAATCGCTAAGTTTAAATTTATAAATTATTTAAGAATTTTATTATTTATTAAATAAATATGAAAAAATCAAAGATTATTTGACAGGCGTTACTAACCTAACCTAACACATCATTTATTTATTTACACAACTAGAAATTAAATAAACACACTTGTCACTCCATAAACATCTTAAAATTAATCTTATCACGTATTATATAGTTTAAATATATAACAAATATTTATTAATTTGTTTAAATCACTTTTATATTATTAATATCAAAATACTCACAAACAAATTGTGCACAAAACCAAATGTTTCTACAAATCTAAAATGGCGGCATGACGGGCTTTATGAATTTGAATTATTGGATGTTAAATTTTAATTTTCGGCTTTTATAATTATTTAATTAAATCTATATGTGTGTTATTTAAATATAATATATTACTGTTGAGTTGATAAGTTTATAAAAATTGGCAAAAGATTTTATTCTTAATCAAATAAACATAAAGGGCTATTGACAGGTGTCAGTGGTTACATTTAAGGTGAGGTATCGTTATTTTTTAAATTCAAAACAAAATTAAAGTATATATATTATATTAATATATAATAAACGACATTAATTTAAAGTAATGAATTTATTTATAACCAAATTGAATACAATTAATAATTATTTAAAATCAATTTTAATTTTTATATGTTGACAACTTCACAGTGTTAAATTTCTTAATATTTTATTTTAATTTAAATTTAAAACACAGTTAAAGTAAATATATATTAGGCAAAATCAATTTAAAATAATAAATTGAATAATAATTAATTCTTAATTGTTTAATAATTATTTAAAATTAATTTTAATTTTTAAATATCAGTTGACAACTTCACAATGCTAAATTTTTTAATACATTTTAATTATTGTTTTTCAATTTAAAACACAATAAAAGTAAATATCAAATAAACGCCATTAATTTAAAATAACAAAATGATTTTTATTACCAAATTAAATACATTTGGTAATAAAAACATTATTTATTAACATCAATAAATGTTAAAGGATTATTTAACATCAATTTCAATTTTTGAAAGTTAGTTGACAACTTCATAGTGTTAAGTTTTTAACATTTATAAAATATTTTTTGTATTAAATTTAAAACACAATTGTTATAAATATATAATAAATAAAATCAATTTAAAACAACAAATTATTTTATTATAAAATTAAATACGTTTAATGATTATTTAAAATTAGTTTTAATTTTTGAATGTCAGTTAACAACTTCATAGTGTTGAATTTTTAATTTTTTTTAATTCAAAACACAATTAAGAAAAATATATAATAAACAAAATTAATTTAAAATAATTAATTAATTTCTTATCAAATTAAATACACTTAATATTAATTTAAAATTAATTTCAATTTTTCAATGTCAGTTGACAACTTCATAGTGTTAAATTTTTTAATGTTTCTTAATTCATAGATAAAAGAAGAGTCTCAATTTTTATTTTTAAATTAAAACTTTATTAAAGTAAATATTAAAAAAGGAAAATTATTTTAAAGTTTTTAATTAAATATTTCCAAATTAAATGCTTATTAAAATTAATTTTAATTTTTGAATATCAGTTGACAACTTCATAGTGTTAATTTTTTTTATTATTCTTAATTATGCTTTTTTATTATAAACATAATTAAAGTAAGTATATAAAGAAGAACATTGATTTGGTGTAACTATTGAATTTTTTGATAAATATGTTAAATAATTATTTGTTTTATTAATTATTATATTAATACTTTTAATTAATTTATTTTTTAATTAGTTTTAATTAGTTTATTTTTTAATATTTTTTTCAAAATATATATTTAAAACACAATACTCATATATTTAATTTATATTTTTATAAATTTTTATTTATTTTTCAGATACTTCGGCCAACCACTAGTAGCATTATTATCACCTCAAGACATTCCTCCTGCATTTCAAGGTAAATCAAAATAACGTGTTATATATATATATATATATATATATTAGTGATGTGCCAAGTTGAATCAAGTGATTCGAATCATTCGAATCAAGCCTTTAACGACTTGATTCGAATCAGATTTTACTTGATTCGAATCAACTCGTATCAAGCCGCGAAATATTTACTGTGATAAAACATGTGTGAACACAAATTTTCATAAATATAAAAAAAAATGTTTTAATTTAATTCAATATTATAATAATATAAATAATAATAATAATAAATATAAATAATAATAATAATAAATATAAAAAATAAATCTTGAATTAAATCATGCGAGTCACCCGCCTTTAATACGCTTAAATGTATCACCCGACTCCAATTTATATGACTTTAACCGCATTCAAGTCGATATGAATTCATCCGAGTTCATATGACTCAAACCGACTTATCCCGACTTCAAGTCGTTATGAATTGATTCGAGTTCCTATGACTCAAACCGACTTATCCCGACTTCAAGTCGTTATGAATTGATTCGAGTTCCTATGACTCAAACCGACTTATCCCGACTTCAAGTCGTTATGAATTGATTCGAGTTCCTATGACTCAAACCGACTTATCCCGACTTCAAGTCGTTATGAATTGATTCGAGTTCCTATGACTCAAACCGACTTATCCCGACTTCAAGTCGTTATGAATTGATTCGAGTTCCTATGACTCAAACCGACTTATCCCGACTTCAAGTCGTTATGAATTATTCCGACTTGAGTTCGAAACATGTGTCCGTGTTTAGCATATCGACTTATGGAGATGCAGTGCGTATGGGTCTTGAGTGTTTGTTTATTTTTGACTAAGCGCTGAGAGCAAATTTGTTCATGAAATATCAAAAACTCATTTAGATAATAAATACGCGATTTAGATTTTAATTATTATCAAAATAAACTACACAACGAGTTTTATACACATACAAAATTATTATATTTTAATTATGCAAGTAATGGCAAATTCACACAAATGAAATAATATCAATCTTTACAGTAGTGGATTGAATTTTAAGTCATTCGTAAGACGTTAGATTCAGCTCCCTGTTTAGATTAGATCTAAACAATCAATAATATACACATGCATTCGTTCAACGTAAGATTAAGAATATTGTTTTATATGCTTTAGTGATAGAGAAGTGTTTGGTTATATTTTACTGTAAATTCACTTGAAAAATTAGTTATATTTGTAGCTAGTTTATTATTATATATATAGTATAAATGTATTCATCTCTGTACTTTTTGGAATTAATTGCTTACTAAATTAATTATTTCACTTATAAAATTATTAAAATGATATTATTTCTTCTCTTAAATTATAATTGTTCATATATGAACTTGATTCGAATTGATTCGAATCATGATTCGAATCAGGTTTTTTTCTGATTCGAATCACTCGAATCAGGAAATTTTCGAGTCGGCACATCACTAATATATATATATATATATATATATATATATATATTTATATATTTATATTTTTTTATCCAGATTTACAACGTGACGGGTCCCTCTTCACCCTGTTTCTTCATTCGCCGCTGCTCGCCCTGTGTCGCTGCTGTCACATAGTAGATTTGAGTGCCCACACATGGGACAGATGTCGCTCTCAGTACGATAGGTTTGCGTCCGAGGTGACAAGACTGATGCTGTCGCACACCGCTTCCTCCAGCGGCGCTGGTGTCGCTGCTGATATGCAGCAGGACGGAACGGGAGCAGGAATCGGGGAGGCGGAGAAAGGTTAGTTATATTCGTAATTTATTTATGAAATTCACTGTGAACAAGGAAACGAAAGACTATTCTACTGTCTGAATAAGAAACTGGGTTGGAAATGAGAGTCTGTTATACGTTGCGATCAAAAAACAAATAGAAATGTAAAGGTAAACTGTAAGTACAACAGAATGCCATAACGAACTTTTTGGGTGATAACAGGAACTACAGGAAATTTAAAGCAGAGGCACATGTTTGAATGGGAAAGTACAACAGGGGGAAAAACACTGCAGAAAACAGGGTTGGACATATAAGGGGGAAAGAACCATGTAAGGTCACATAGAAGAAATACAGAATGTACACGAGGAATTATTTAGGCTACAGAAAATGCAAGGAACTGAAAGCAGAAGCACATGACAAGAAAACATGAAAGCATTAGTATGAGAGTGAATTGGGAAACAGGAGAGGGACTAAAACATACAATGGAATTTAACAACGAGCACACCTTTGATAATGATAACTAACTTCTGAATACTTTTTTTCTATTTTAAATAATTTTTATTCGAAATCTACAAATTACACTCAATGCAACTTCTTATACTTTGCGCTCTCATTTTCCTTTGGATAAAATATCTTTTTGAGTCCCAAAACCACTAAAAAGGCTCCTCCCAAGAACAATCCGAGCCACACGAGCACGAGGTCCCACATGAAGAGTGTGGGAGCCCCCATAACGGCAGCCCGAGACCTCAGGTGGGGGGCACCTTTGTGCCTTAGCACGTATTCACACCACCACGTCGCCTCTTCTAGCGGATGCCTCGGGCGATCTCGGAAACGAGACGATCGCAGCGACATCTTTTCGCGATAGCTGGAAACGAAAGACGTTTTGGTAACTAAATCTTCCCATCGTCAGAATATATATATATATATATATATATATATATATATATTGAATGGTAGAGTCTTGGATTTGTGTATATTTTTTGTAGAGTTTCGAACAAGAATCCAAAAATAATACAAAATAAAAAAACAAGAAAAGTTTTTAATAAACAATTTCTTTATTTAATTATTTGTTTACTGTCAACGTTTCGGAACTAGGTACGTTCCATCTTCAGGACATCTGTCAAGAAACATGATCTTGATAAGATTTAAGCAAACAATATGTTTAAGAATATTAAGAAAATAGATTTTTCTTAAATAATAAATTAATTGTAACAAATAATAATGTACAGAAATATGATAATATGATCAAAATGAAAATGATAAAAATAAATGAGTGGATTATTAGAACAGGATATTAAAAATAATAGAAATTTTTTGAAAGTTATGGAAAAATTTTTTAAGAAAGGATTAATGATAAAATTGAATTAATTACCTGTATGTTTGAATATACGTTAGCACTTTTTCACTAAACAAGAATTTTTGACAAAAAATGAATTTGTGAGTTATTTTTCCGCCGAATAGTTAACTTTTGTAAATCAAAATTACTAAAAGTGTTGTCTTTTTAAAATTATTATTTGAAAACAAATAATATTGTATTCGAAGTTATACTATTGGCTTTTGGAAGCGAACTAAACTGTATTTGATGGATTCATATGTAACACGTGTAAACACTTGAAACGAGAACTGTGAGATTGTATGTGTGTGTTTTTTTCTCATGTTAGGGTGTAAATACTTAAATTATTGAACTTAAAATGAAGTCGATATTAATTGTTTGTCAAAAAGTGTAAAAAATTTAAATATGAATCATGTAATAGGTTGTGATCTGATCTAATGTTGACACTGTTAGAAACATTCAAGAGAATAAGACAACTCTCCACCTAGTTCCGAAACGTTGACAGTAAACAAATAATTAAATAAAGAAATTGTTTATTAAAAACTTTTCTTGTTTTTTTATTTTGTATTATTTTTGGATTCTTGTTCGAAACTCTACAAAAAATATATATATATATAAATATATGCACTGCACAGTGTTACCAACCTCGTACTCGTTAGCATCCGTCTCAACTTTTCGACGATTTCTTCTTCCGTCACCGTTGGAATTAGTATTTGTTCGGCGACTCCTGCGTCCACAGCTTTTTTTGCATTCTTCATTCGAAATACATCTTTATTAATTAATGATAATAACAATAATAATAATAAATGTAAACATATTGAAAAATAATAACTTTAAAATCAATTAGTGCAATTGATGATCTTGTTTTCAATGGAATACGATAAAAAATCTTGTTGTGTTGCCATATGCGCATGAAAATAGCATCACATTGTCATTTTTCCATAATTTTCAAAGCTTTCGATTAATATGAATATAGTTTTCTATAACTCTGTACAAAATAATACAAGAATACAAGGGTTTTTACTTTTTATATTGTTTCTAAATTGTAGACGATGCGATTAGTATGAACATTTAGCAACATCATCAAATTTTAGAGCAATTCTATATTGCTAAAAAGCTTTTGATAATATACAAATACTTTAATTTCTTAAAGCAAACCACTTAATTAGTATTGAAGATGCATCTTACCGTAAACTGGTCAGCAAAGAAAGGAATAATCAACGTCGGAACACCATGCCAAGTTGTCTCTTGAGAACTCAACAATCCACCATGAGACATAAACAACTTTGTTTTTGGATGTCCTGAAAACAACATCAATCTTATCATCTTATCTGAACTCGATCCATCCATCCATCTTACCCAAGACGTCATTTTGAGAAGCCCATGTTGTCAGCATAACATTTTTGGAAACTTTCAAATCGGTTCTTTCTGTTTTCCACAAAAAATGATGGTCGGGAAACTTTGCCAAAGCTCGGACGAACATTTGAAGTTTTTCTTCGCTCATCATGTTGTATTTGACGTTGGTTCCTAAACTGAAGTAGACTACGCCTTCTTTTGCGGAGTTGAAGAAGTTGTTGATGTGCTGGGAAAGAAAAAGACTCTACTGGGTAAAGAAACTTTTTGTGTTGCTTAAAACTGCATTGAGGTTAATCTGGAGCAAATTTAGAGAAACTGATAATGGAAGCAGTAGTGCTAAAGTGATGGCGAGGAAGAGAAACCGCCATCACTGTGATGGTAAATAAACGAAACTGCCAGTTTCTACTGTCTGAAGGCTTTTTACAAGATTACCATGGAAGTTGGAAGTGTTACAGGATGTAGAAGGTCTGAAATGTAGATGTAGATGAATGGAACCAGAGTGTGGTGCAAACATTTTTTTCAAAAGTCTATTATCTTACTTCTGGCAATGGTTTCGGTTCTTTAACCTGCAGCCCGCCGACCTGTATCGTATTAGGCAACAGCAGTTCGGGTAAATCCATTCCAGGATGACTATTGACCAGCGCCAACTCCAGCCTCTTTTCCAAATCACCCAAGTAAGGCAAAGTGTTTCCAAAATAGACCCTAGCCATTTGGTCTACATTTTCAACTGCCAACCGCCTATAATACGAATCCAGAGCGTAGTAATAAACATTCAGCGATCTCTGCCAAAAGTTCATATCACCAGGAAAGAAACTGCTGTAGAATGGTAACAAGCTAGGGACCACAGGGTTGCCTGTCAGTTCGTAAGTATTCGGTGGGGTCATGAACGCCGAGATGCCGACTATTGGTGGATTGTTAAATTTATGGACAAAGCCGAAGGTGTCAGGCAAGCCTGTGTAGTCAACGATGACCAAGTCGAATTTGAAGTCATCAGGGTACGCTAAAAGTTTCTTAAAGCCTGTAGTCTTCATCACAGCATCGGATAAAACTGTTATGTATTGGTAGAATATTTTTATTCCGTCAGGTATGCTCATTTCGGGGAATTCTTCAGGGTTGCCTGAGGCGTTGAAGATTTTCTGGACGGCATCGTAAACGCCTTCAGCGTGGAGGTAGTGCAGATTAGGGGTTGGTTCTGGGTCGATGTCGACGCTTAATGCTGTTATGTTGTAGCCTTTTTTGGCCAGGGTGACCATTATGGAACGATTCCTGGAAAAAAAATTGAAATAACTATAGAGCATGTTTGATTATACTTCTAGGACGTTTTGGTCAATTCTTGAATAAACTAGCTTTTCACGTGAAGCTAAACAATAGTTTACTGCCGTGCAATCTGGTAAATTGAACTTTACCAAGTCGGTGAATTAAGGTTTTGAATTGATCAAAGACATAAATTCTGAGAAAAAAATCTCTACTGACGACCAATCTGAGACTGTATTTGAAAATGATAAATAAAACTCTACTGACGGGCAATCTGATTAAGTAAAGTGATGTCAATGAATTAAAACTTTGCATAGGTCGGAATTATGGTCAAAAATTTTTTGTCAGTCGAGTTTTATTATCTGGAGAACCAGTTTGCTAGTCAGTACACTTCTCTTTTTTTGTAAGAATATATTTTAACTATTTTATTTGGCAAGACTATCTTAAGTTCCATTTTCGGATAAGATTGCTCTCTTATTAACGCATTTTTTTTATTATTATGTTTTTTTATTTTATTTATATTATTACACTCATGTTTTGTTAAGTGAATACCAAGAAGTTGCCATGGTAACAAAAATTTATAATTTATCAGTATTACCAGATGTGATGACTCTTCGATGCCATTGGCATCAGGCACAAAATATTTCCTTTTACATCATTTTTACTTTCAGTATTTTCCACAACATTAAAAAATGTTAAAAGAAATAATAAAAATAAATTAAAAATTACCATTTTTGAAAAAATATTAAAATAAAAATAAACAAAAATAATAATGGAACCAATCAATCAATACATTATGTAAAAATGAATAGCTAGTTTTTTATCTGCAAGCGTTTTGTATTCCCTTGTTGTCTTTATCAGTTATCGATAGTGCGATTAGATTTTTATTTAAAATGGAACAGTGTTGGTAAATGACCGGTTATTTAAAATAAAAAATTATATATATTAAAAAAATTTCAACTTATTTTTTTGATACTAAAAAAAAAATCTTATCCCAATAGCAATTGTTTTATCATTACAAGCAAAAAGTTTTTTGAATTGTTTAATTAAAATGCTTAGTTCTCTTAAAAATTGCCTTTTTTTATTCAGTTCCGTATCTCCGAAACGGCTAGACCTGCCTTTGCCAAAAACTAATCATCACTTCTCCCCATCTTGAATGTTGTGGATCATTCAAATCAGATGCTTAATTCTCTCAAAAACTGCTATTTTTGCACATTTAGCTCCATATCTCCAAAACGGCTGGACCTGCCTCCACCAAAAACAATTGACCACTTCTCCCTACCATTACAATTTGAATGTTTTTGGATCATTCAAATCGGATGCTCCGTCTCTCTCTCAAAACACGATTTCTATTTTCTGCACTCTTGTTCCGTATCTCCAAAACTGCTGGACCTGCCATTGCCAAAAACTGATCAGCGCATCTCCCTCTCAATAAGAATTGAATGTTTTTTGAACCATTTAAATCGGTTGATCCTTGCACCTGAAATCGTGGACAAAAAATTGTATCCCTTCTGACTTTTAGATGTAAAAAAACGACTAGACCGAAGGTGGTGAAAAACAAATGTACGGGTTACATCGAATGGCTTTTTATTTTTCCAATTAGGTTAGGAAATAACATCGACAAAAAAAAAAAAAAATGAATCATATATACACAAACATATTTTTCACAATTTTGGTGTGAGATGATTCAGAATGACTATAAACGTCGTGAAAATATAAAATTAGTAAGTCGGATTTTCTGGCAAAATCATAAACTTCTACTTCAAATTCTAAATGAATCTTATTAATTAACAAGAGAGCAAATTTATAAAATAAACCGTAAATATTTTAAGAATAATAATTTCCTTGCACACTAATGTATGACCAGCCCTCACACTATTGAAGAAAACAGTATTATCTTATAAGTGATAAGATAAACAAAGCTATTGAAATTAATCTTATTAGAAAAATTGTGTAATCATCTAATTATGTGGCACAAATTTTTTAATTTAATTTATTTACTACATCTCATTAAAACAGTGGTGGCCAATAACATAACTAAAAATTTATATTATAATTTATTTTTTTCAGAAGGTTATCTGCACTTCTTCGGAGATGAATATCTAAGGACTCTGATTTTAAGATTTGTTTTCTGCGACAACGTCTTGAGGCTCCATCGAGGATTCAGGAGTCGAAGATTTCGGCCAAAGTGAGTAAAAATTAAATGTAATTTAATATAGTAAACATATCTCAAAAGGGGGCAGTGCAACAGCGAATAGAGTCGGTGCATAACTTGGATAAGTTGATGTCTTGGATGAGTCATTTCTATCAATAAGGATTGTCTCTGCGACCATCTATTCTTCCTGACCATAACTACAAAATTCTAGTTACCTTTATCATTTATTTCTTTACCAGGTGTAGCCCTCCTCTGCCAATCCCAGATCTGCTGGAGCACCCCGCTTTGGGTCAGATAGTATTGCAGCTAGCCCAACAATTGGATGCCAGGAGTCATTTCTCGGAAGACGATTCCGGGGCGGCTACTGGGGCCTCTTTATCGACACCACCTACAGGCGTCCAATCTGGCGCCACTGGTGGAGTCTCATCTTGGGAAAGAGACACTGGTAGGAGGCAACATGTTGCCAGGAGTGAAATGATGCAACAGGAATGATGATACGCTTTGGAGGACATGGGACGTGAGTTGTGAGAAAGTAAAGGTGAAGGTTGATAAGTGACAAGTGAAAACAATATCTTATTTGATTATATGATTAGCTGCAAATTTTACCTTTTAGCAAGGATTTGAATCAACATCCAAGCTTTGAACCAATATCTATCTTATTTTCAAACCATTATACTTAAAAATGGAGAGTAATATATAAAACTAAACTAAATTGATGTGACATAAATGCAAACTAGATTGGACACTTTATTGATGATTCATTTGTAAATTGAGAACTGGTAAGATTATTTACCAAGTACATAGAATTTTATTCAAAAAAAAAACATAGTATATAGTAGTTTTGAAGGTTTACACCTTTGCTAAAATATTTATATATTGATGGTTTACACAAACTTTTTATTTGCTATCAAATATTACAATAATCTAACCATCTTACTTTTCAAGTTAATCTCTATAACTATTATTAGGGTTGTAACTTTGCTAAGCCTCTTGTGTTTGGTTCAGATCTTCGCTAAATAAAAGGTGCAATGGAATAACTGAGCTTAATAATTACTATTGTCATTATCTATTAATATTGTTTTTTGATATTTTTGGTAAAAACTTTTTGCAAACTTTCTCACAACTCTAAAATTAGACAACGTCTCTATAAATAAAGAAATGCATGATATTATAATAAGTTAGTTAGGTTTTTAAAATATCGTAATACACATCTGCTATATGTATGCGTTAATATATATATATATATATATATATATACATATATTATTACCATTCTCTATATCGACAAAGTACTCGTCCTTTCCTCAGCATCAATCACCTGCGCCTTTCTTCCACTATCTTAAATTATAATTAAATATAAATATAAATATAAATTCGTTATCTTCCACGAAACAAAAATTGTGTTCTGACACCCAAGTAGTAGTAGAAATCACATGGGACGAGGTTCGAATCTTTGCTCGAAAGACATAAGCCAACTAGACTGCGTAATATAATAATTTAAGGAAGATTATGGTTTATAAAATTTAAATAATATTAGTATAAATGTACGTTGATAACTGGTAATTGGTTTATTTGGCTTTTTTGTTGTTTTAAAATGTTTTCGTGCTGCTGTTGGTACTCACTGTAGAAACAACGTAGTGAAGTAAGTCGCAAAACAAATTCAAGATGGCGACGAATAAAAGTTGTTTTTTACTTTTTTGAACAATTTTTTTTGAGCTTAAAAATTAAATTAAATTAATTTAAATTCTTTAAGAATATGCAAATTTATGAATTTCCTATTTTAAATCCAGCTTTTATAATATTTTAAAACAAATTTTAATATATATTTTTCAGATACAATTTCTTTTATTTTTTTAAACAAATTCTAGACATTACCTTGTATGTTGATGTATTTTATAAATTTAAAGTATTGTTTGACTTTTCTTCTAGATGATTAATTCAATTATTTGTTATTTATTATAAAAAAATTATTTCCATTGTTACGACAGATGCGCAGTCTAGTGGCGTATGTTAGAACTGTATGAAACAAAATAGTGTAAAATATTATTTTATAAGATAAAACGATTTATTTAATATAAATTGAATAGAAATGCAATAATGGATTGTTAATTATTAATTTGTGTATACAACACTCTATATTTTGGAACTGTTATTTATTAAATGAAGTTACGAACGTTTCGTGGCCAAAATTTATGCTATCATCAGTGTAAAATTAGAAACAAATAAAAAGATTTAAACTTTATTGTGGTTTTTTTATATAGGTGATGGCACAAACCATAGTCTCGAAACGTTTGTAATTTTCAATGAAATATTACAGAATAGAGTGATGAATATACTAATACACACACACATACATACATATATATATATATATATATATATATATATGTATGTATATATATATTATACATCAATCTATTATAACAATTCTATTATCATTTTCGATGATATTGAAAAGATTCTTCGAACTTATAACCAAAATTGTAAAATAAATATAAATATATACATATAATTAATATATAAACACTATATTATATATAAATAGAAATATTAAAATTATAATAAACACATTGCTATAAAAGAAATCATACACTGACAAAAATACAATACAGCTTTAATGATATAATTAGCTATAATTTTATTCAACTATTTATGGCATTATATATATATATATATATATATATATATATATATAATTTATCTAGGTACATATATAAATACAAATATATAACTATATTAATCAATATAAATCGCTTTTCCAAATAAAATAAAAAATTAGAGTTTTATTGTGAGGATGAAAACTTTTTTTAGGCTCAATTGAATCTAAATTTATAATAATGGTAATATTATATATATAATTTACGGATAAACAAATTGAAAAAACAGTGGAAAAATTAATTGACGAAAGCGGATAAACCGATTACTTTCAAATAACGCCATTTTATTTTAAAAATAATTGAAATTGTAAAATGCAAAAACAATTTGTTAATTTAATTAAGTATAATTATATTTATTAAATATACATTTAATCGTATTTAAAATATAATTTATTAGATTTACAATTTATTATTTTATATTTATTATATTGATCTTTCAAATATGGCGCCATTTTAATTTAAAAATAACTTCATTTGTAACATGCAACACTTTTTTAAATTAATGATAATGATAATTTATTAAACATACAATATTCAATTATATGTAATGGGCCGAAAATCGAAATTGAAATTTTTTTACATTTCTCGACGTTTTGAAGGTTTCTGAACGTTTGGCATAAGAACTTACCTAGAAAAAATGGATGTGGTGTGTTAATATATATATGTATGAATACAAATTTCCAGTCACGTTTTTCGGGCGCACGGATCAACCGATTTCAATGGTTTAAAAAACATTCGTTTCCATTGTTAAGGAGATATGCTGATTAGTTTTTGGCAAAGGCAGGTCCAGCAGTTACGGAGATAAAGAGCAAAGAGTGCAGAAATAAAATCGAGTTTTTGAGAGAACGGAGCAACCGATTTGAATGATCTAAAAAACATTCAATTAGTAATGATTGGGAGAAGTTGTTATAATTTTTTGGCAATGGCAGGCCCAACCATTTCAAGCTAAATGTACAAAAAATTCCAGTTTTTGAGAGAACTAATCGTCCGATTTAATTCTTCTAATTTAATTTTAAATTTTGTTTCAACTTTTTTTTATTTTTTGTATATCGAAATAATTCAGATTTTATCTTAAATTCTGACTATAGTTCTAATTTACTTTAAACAAATAATTTCAACTTTGCAATTCAGTTTATATAATTCTTATAAATATTAAAAAATGTTACAATATTTATAATAATCTATTTGAAAACATTCAATATTCCTCGAACATTTTTTTACGGTACGGGAAGTTCCAGCAATTTGCCGAAAAAGCACGATGCCACAAACCCCACTAGTTTTGTATTTAATTATATTGATCTTATATTTAATTATATTAAACTTTAATTCAAATTTCAAATATGGCGCCATTCTAATATCAAATTAATTGGAATTTGTAAAATGCAACAACACTTTGTTATGTCAATATTTTATTAAACAAACATATTCAACTTAATATTTATTTTTATTGGCATTTAGATAGAAGTTAATATAATATATTAGATTTACAATTTAATATTTTATACTTAAATATATTGAACTTATGCATATATTCAAATTTCAAATATGGCGCCATTCTAATTTCAAATTAACTTCAATTTGTAAAATGCAACAATACTTTGTTATGCCATTATATTATTAAACAAATATATTCAACTTTAATATTAATTAATTTATTATTTTACTTAATTATATTGAACTTAAGCATATATTTTAATTTCAAATACGGCGCCATTTCATACAAAAATAAAATGGAATTTGTAAAGTGCAACAACACTTTTATTAAGTTAATTATAGGTTATTAAATACATTTTCAATTCAAATACTTTTTTTATTATTTATTTAAAAGTCAATATTATTTCAAAAGATTTATTTAAAGTTTTTAAAATTTATCCAACATGGCGTCTTTGACAGTTTCCTGACAGTTCAATCAAGATGTTTTAACAATTCAGTGACATATTTTAGGCAAAATAAACATTAAAATAACTCAAAATAGGTATTAAAGCACGTTGAATTTTGTTTAAATTAAGTGTTAATAAGTTAATTTATTATTTAAACATGTGTGAGGACATAAAGTTGTTTCCGAGTGTTTCAAAAATCAAAGAAGAACTTATTGAGTATACAGTAGAAGAAATTGATACAAATGGTGATGATGATATTAAAAAAGATGAAATTGAGGAAGAATTATGTCTAGAGACTTCTTTGAATAGATTTTTAAATCAGAAGTAACGATAGAAGAAGATATTAAGCACGATCCCCCTTATGAACTGGAATGTGGTAAGTATTTTATTTCTGGTAGTAAATTAATGATATAGATGAACAAACTTTACAAACGTCAAATCGAGTAACTATTTTTATCACCAAATGATAAGACTCCAAATCTCCTTCTGCGAGGGGTCCACAAATCTCTTTGTGCGACAAGACTCCAATCTCCTTCTGCCATAAGACTCCAAATTCCCTCTGCGATAAATCTTCACATTGGTAAAACTTATAACAAGTATTCTTCTCTAACAGGAACAAATCCATTCAAGTCTTTATAAATAAGGAAATCTTTTGGAGCACCCACATTGAAGACTCTTCATATCGATGTGGTTTTAGTGTTTCGATTATCCTGAGACACTATTAAATTATACATGAACTATAGCTTCCAGAGACTTGATGATGATTTATATCTATTTACATCTATTGTAGTAAGTGTTGTCGCTTTGTTTACCAAGAAAGAGCCCCTGGCTAAAATGTGGTAAATTGATCCCAAAAATTTGTCTTCCATGCTTCTGTAAACCTCATTCATACTAAAATCTGAATTTTTCTTTATTTATTATCAATTAACTCTGATAGTAAATGTCCTCTTACTTTTATTGCGTTTAAAGTAAATGAATCTAAAGAAGTTTTTACTTCAAAAAATTGAAATTGTTTTTTTATGACATGTGGGGTATTGTTTGAAAGGTCTTGAAGAGTAGAATACGATTTTATAATTAAAACGTGATAAATGTACTCATTTATGTGATAAGTATTCATTTTTAGTAAAAGAACCTAAAGAAGTTTTACTTCAAAAAATTTTGATTGTGTTTTTAAGGCATGTCGGTATCATTTCAAAGGTCTTGAAGAGTACAATATTAATTTCATAAATAAAAACGTGATAAGTATACTCATTTACATGATTAGTATTAATGTGTAGTAAAAGAACCTAAAGAAGTTTTACTTAAAAAAATTTTGATTGTGTTTTTAAGGCATGTCGGGTATCATTTCAAAGGTCTTGAAGAGTATAATACGATTTTATAAGTAAAAACGTGATAAGTATAATTATTTACGTGATAAGTATTCATTTGTAGTAAAAGAACCTAAAGAAGTTTTACTTCAAAAAATGTTGATTGAGTTTTTAAGGCAGGTCGGGTATCATTTGAAAGGTCTTGAAGAGTAGAATACGATTTTATGAATAAAAACGTGATAATGAATACTATTATTTATACATTTATGAATTTTAGTTAACGAATCTAAAGAAGTTTTACTTCAAAAAAATTT